>NW_025968716.1:0-21276 GCF_021869965.1 Rhincodon typus | reverse complement strand
AAATAACTGAAGAAAATGTATGTGCATGGATATGTGAAGAAAGCAAAATAGTGTTGCTCATCAATTGTGCTTGAGGAGGGCCACAGTGTAAGTAACAGGTTTAATAGGTTATCAGTGAGGATTCTTCATTCAACTATTATATTAAGAAATATAATAGACAGAAGAGCATACTATTGTTGATTATCATGTCGAAGTGGCACTTACTTATTTTGTTGTCACAAATTATTGCTCTTCAAATCTGGAGTAAGTTCTTTTGACAAGCTTTGACATAGTAAACTGGTCTCGAAGACAAGAGCGCATGGGATTCGAGCCAAATTGTCTTGCAAGTGTGCGGAAAATTTTCATGGTGGTCGTTTGCTTTTGCTTTTGCAATATTGGAACCTGTGACCAGGTATATTACATGATTGATGTTCTCCCACTTGCTGCACTTAGATTAATGACATGAATGTGGAAGTAAAAGTTATAATGAGTAAGATCGTAGATGGCTCAAAATAGGTGATTTTCTCAATAGTCTCAGGCCACAGTCTGTTTATTGGTCAGCTGATAAATTGGGCAAAGTAATGGCAGTTGAAGATTAAATGTAATTAATGCAAGTTGATACATCATGGGAGATCTGATAAGGAAATGTCATACAAAATGCATTATATTTTCCTACAAAATGCTGAGGAGCAAAGTGAACTTGGTGCGCAAGATCGTAGATCCTGGAAGGTACAGGGTTGTGAAGAAGGCATGGTGGATGCTTGCATCAATGACGTGTGTGTAGAATATAGGAACAAGGAAGATGAGTTTCAAGTTTATAAAGAATTGGTTATGCCACAATTCGAATAAAGTGTGCAATTCAGTTTGCAATTGAAAGGGGTTGATTCTGTTCAGATGATGAGGAAGAGATTTGCTGGCATGTTTCCAAAGATTAAGTGTCTCAGAGGAGAGTTTGAACAGGCTGTGTTTGCTTCTTTGTGGGAGCAGAAGGGAGTGAAATGGGGATTTGTTTGTGGTGTTCAAAAATTATAAGATTTATCGACAGAAGAGGCCCTGTGAAGTTCTTCCTTAACGCAGACATACCAAACGCCACAGGATATAAGTTTTGTGTGAGGAGCAAGTGGTTTATAGGAGTAATTTGAAGTATGTTTTCACTCAGTTGGGTCAGAATGTGAAGCCTGAAAGTCTGGTGGAGGCAGATTCTCTCGTGATGTTTTTTTTTCAAATAAGCTTCTGGATGAGTACTCAAAATATAAACGCATCACAAGCTTTCACCAAGGTCTGGTAAATGAGATTAATGTAGTTTGATGGTTGTTTTTTGTCACAGACATAGTGAGCCAAGGGTTCTGTCTCGGCCCTGTGTGACTCTATGGCTCTCTGTGACTCTATAAGTTATGCATGAATGGCTTGAAAAATGTCATTACTATAAATTTTCGTGACTAAGTTCTCAAGATTTTGAAATGACTATTATCCACTAAGTCGTCAATTTTATTTTCGTGTGAAATAAAAGAATAGCTAAACCATTGAATTACCGGAATTGCTGCAGCGAAGCAACACAGTCCATGTTTGCAACTTCCTCTTTTATTTGTGAAGTGTTAAATGCAGTATCATATAATTTGGTTTCTCCTTAAATTGTCTCAAAATTGGAATATTGTGACTGAGAGAGGTTACTGGTTTTATCAAAAAATAATTTACGCTGAAGGTGTAATAATTTTTTTTTCTACTGTGTCCTTCCGATCTGAAAAACTGCAAGCAAGGTAGAATCTGCGAAAAAAAAAAATACACTAACGTATGATCTCGAAGAAGTTTATGGGATGTGGCTCAATATTTCATCACTATGTAGGATGAGCTCAAGGGCTAAAAGTTGATGATGATATTCGACAGCTTCATGAAAAAAATAGATTATATGGGATAGCAAAATAGGCTGGGAAAGTTAATGATGATACTGGGCATGTTGCATGACCTTGAATGAGTCCGACGAAAATTCCTTTATAGACTGACCACCACACCTGCAGCTTGTTTTTATTTTCTTCTGTAGTTCTTTTCTGTACTGCCCACAGGTTTTTTCTTTCTTCTGGAGTCGTTTTTGTTTTAGCTGTCTGTGCCTTGCTGTTTGTTACACTGTATGCGTGAGGGAGTTCATTCCAAGTCATTGGGCTTTGCCTCGGAATGGAATTGTGAATGGGTTGAGGAGAATGTTCAACTTCCAGGCCAGCTGCCGAGCGAGATAAATAGAGGACAGGTTTCTGCGCTGTTCAAGTAAATTGAATCTTGTAGAAGTGTCAACGCTTTGTGGTCAACTTGGAATGCAGTTTGGTTTGTTGATTGCTAAATGTTGTCTTGTATAATTTGAGCCTTTTGTTCTCTGGAGATCGAGAACTGCATATAATTGAAAGTGTCAGTTTGATATTTGGGAGTTTGGCGTGTGCCTGAATTAGTGTGGAACAGTATGGTTAATGTAATGTCCTTTGAAGAAATAATTAGTGGTTGTGTAAACTCAAAATCTGCGAAATGTTGAATCAAAATTTTTGTTTGTAAAGCTGGGTAGATACGGAGCCTTTGCAATTGGCATTGTGTTGTGTTTTGAGTTGGGTAAAATTTACTTCCAAAAATTACCGTATCTGGAATTTCATTTTCCAGTCAGTCTGAACTTCAAAGTATTGTTTTACCATGTGTGAATCTTTAATTTTTGCTGATAAGATTGAATCATTGTTAATATCGAAGTAATAGGGAAATTGGGATTTCGAAAATTCATCTTCCTGTGTTGCGAGGAGTTTAAGAAACACAAATTTAGCAAAGGGATGGGCACTCTCTTCCTTCAAGGAGCAGCAGCAAGGATGACATAATGCTGAAGTTTGTACGCCCCGCCGCCCAACAATCCATTTTCTGAATCCGTACCAGCTTAATATTAATTAAGCCATTCTGCTTGAGGTACAATAGATGGAGTTTGTTTGTTTTTATATTGAAAGTTGTAGACATTGAAGGCTGAACCCATTTGCACAATTGAAACCCGGAACACAGGGCTGGATGAGTACCCTCAACCAATCAAGCAATTCATCAATAACGCGCTTCATTATTGGGCATGTACTGTGGAAATATCAATTATAATGAATGTCAGGAATCTTGAAACCAATGAGCCTGGGTTCACTTAATCATGTCATGGAAAAATTATATTAATTCTCACATGCCTTGGTATTCTAAAACATTAAAATAGAATAGTAACGTGAAAAATTAAAGGCATTCTGGAAAATGGCAGTGAGTACGCATACAGTTTCAGTGATTTCAATGCATACAAAAATGGTTAGTGACTTTAAGGGAGTAAACAGAATATTCAAATTGGATAAATTTCCATCAGCACATATGAAATATCTAGAATGAGTCATCAAGTTATGTTTTTTTTTTAAAAGTGGCTCATCTTAGAGAAAAAAAAACAAAGTATTTTGCGAGTGATTCACATACAAATGTTTGACTTCTGTTTGAAAATATTTTAATATCACTTTCTATGGACTACAAGAATATACAGATCTGTTGAATTAAACATGTTGATAACAGTTAAGTTGCAAAATTGGCTGAGAAGGAGTAATTAGGGGTGGACACTGGTGACAGAAGACAAAAAAGTGCAATAGTTAGTTTGAAACGGAAATGAGGTTAAAATACATTTTAGTGAAAATGAACTTTAGACAAATGCACCAAACTGACAGCTTCCTCTTGCTGATGTCTGTGTCCTTGTCTTTCATTTTAATAAAAGTTGAATTGGTGATCAAGCTCCCCAAGGCATCGGGACGATATGTGGAGAGACAAGTAAAATCTCTTTGGTCATTTGATGAAATTATGTGGGAGTCCAAAATACATGACATGGTCTTACACCACCGATGTAAATGTGCAAAAGCAAATGTTACCTCAAAGGTAACAAGCATGAGACGTAGAAAAACATACACTGAAGTACGGGTCTTAGACATGTAGACGACTTGACAAAAGGATTAGTACGGCTTTGAAGAGCTCGAAGTCATAGCCTAAACGGTAAGACGCTGACACAAAATCCATCGAGAAACATACCTTTAAACAATGAAAGTAGTATTAGAGAAAGGGATGTGAGAAAAATTATGCCAAAATAAAAAAAAAAATCTTTCGTTATTATGTCAAAATGATACAAAAATGGAAGAATATGAACGCTGGGAGAAGTAATGGTGAACTGATTGAAAGTGCCCCTCAGATGACTAACAGGTACATAATCTTAAGCTGTTGTATGATTAAACCAAAAGATGAAATTGTAATGTGTTAGGACAGTATGTGTATGCAGAAGAAGGTGAAGCTCAAACTCGGGTTGTGCAGGCGTCTGTGGCAAAGGAATCTGGGAACACTAAAAGCCATAAGCATAATTCATGGGTAAAACCTGGTGAACGCTCGAGATGTATGTTTGGATACCATATATATTATAAATCAAGAGGTGCTACTTTCATATGGAGGTAATTACCACTCAATGATACAAACATTGACACAATTAGCAAGAAAGGAAACATGTAGAAGTATGCTCAAGACGGACACGTGAAGGGTGGTGAAATTTTGAGTTCACATTATTTTTCTGTTATTGCGTGAAGTGATCTGTGGATAGGGAACCGGAGGATAAAAAACAAGACACAAATTAAAGAAATTGAATCTGGAATATACTGAATTTTGAAGCAATTCATGTAAATATATTAACTGAAAAAGAATGTAGTCGATATTCTGGTCGCCTTAATCAGTTGGCACACCTTGCTGATTCTGTCAGTGTCTTGACAATGCTTCAGAGGTGAGATATGTATAAGGATCGAACTCCAAAGTTCGCTGTGATAATTATTTTGGTGATACATAGTATTATTGCATTATTTATATTGATGCTAGTTATTTTAATTGTAGTGTTGCATTTTTGGTGCAGGTTAAATGCTCTTATTACGCATCCTAGTACGCATTGCTGATTTGCGTCTACATTTGCAAATGTAACATGCTTTGTCAAATATCATTGGGGTGGAATGTACAGAATGTGCTGAAGGGCTGAAGGCTAATGATGATATTCAACAGGTGCATAAGAAAATAGGTTTATGTGATGGTAAAATAGTCTGGGAAAGTTAATGATGATATTTGACATGCTGCATGGCCTTGAATGCATCCTGTGGACGTGCCTTTACTTGTTGAAGATGACACATGTAGCTTCTTTTTTCTGTAGCTGTTTTCTATACTGGCCAAAAGTTTTGTCTTCTGTAATTGTTTATTTTTATGTGCCTTTCTGGTTGTTGCACTGTATAAGAGAGAGTTTTCTTCCAAACCATTGGACTTCGCCTTGGACCAGAATTGTGAACGGTGCCAGGAATAAGATAGGCCTCCAAACCTGCCGTCGATCGAAGGGTCCCCGACGGCCAGACAGGCGTGAGGCTCATTGATTTTTACCTTTTTTTTTCATTCTTTTTATTTATTTAATAAGTACTCTTTTCCTTTTTAGTGTTTTGATCTTATTCGATTAATGTTCAAATTTAAGCAAACTGCTGTTGTTGAGCCTTCACTTAACTACATTTAACCGAATCTGAAAAGAACTCTGCACTCTGGGATCCAATACATTCAATATTCGCAATTGTATATGGTTGAATTAAATACTTTGGATGTGGTTAACATTGTTCCTTAAAGAATATAATCTTTGATTGCGCTGGAATATTGCCTAATAATAGAAAAAAAATGTAAGATTGTAAAGAAATACTTGATTTTGGGTAGTATCAGCAATAAGCAATGCTTTAGTGTGTGCAATTTTATACACGGATGATGGGCAAAAAAGAGAAGTTAAAAAACAAACACAAATGACGTGCAGATAGAGTAAAATGTCGTTTATAAATGTGAATGTCATTTGGACACGGGGGATGATCATAATAATCATTTGTGTTATCTTGCAGAACTTGCAAAAGAACAAGCTGGCAAGTGCAAATACACTATCATGTGTCAGATATTTACCTGCATCATTGTGAAATTGTGACGTTTAACATGATGATTAATAATATTGCCAATGAACTGTTGTCAGGACGCTCATTAATTTCTGTTCAAAACTATATAATATGCTTTTGCCTTTAAATTCAAAATTTGTATTGTCACAGATACAGTAACTACCATATTAAAAAGACATAAAGACGCGTATATATGGTGATGAATAAAGAAAGAGATGAAAATTAATCATTCAGCACATGACTGGGAAATATGTTAAAGAGGGAGCGAAAGCAGGAGATTGAGTATGGGACAACAAAAACAAACAAAAAAAAGTTATATTTTCCAATGACAAATGTGAGACGCACCTGAATCCATTCGGAGAAAGAGAGATTAGGCAAAGATTACTGATGTATGAAAAGGGTGATATGGGCGCAGAATATAGAGGTGACGGATCAGTCACGTGGGCTAGCAGAGCATGAACATGGCCAGTAAAGGAGGACCTCTGTGAAGTGTTTGCTTGAGAAAAGGGCAATTAAACGCCGCAAAGACTAGTGACTCAGAGTTGCCGAGACAGGCAGGTGACAAAGGATGAAGCAAATGGCCTTGATTCAGACAGCCATAATAAATACAAGTCACGGTGGAACTCAGACCAGAGGTTCAACTTCCTATCGCTGTCGAATAATCCAAATCAATTATAAACAGACATATTGGGATTATATGGTCTGAATTTCTGAATTATCCACATTTGCACTTAAGTTTCAATTGATTATCAATCTCTTTGTTACAACTTGAACAAAGTTTTTTTTTTATTTGGAATTCGCGTTTGAAACATTTACTACTTTATCTTCCCTAATAATAAGTTGGGCGTCTTGATTACCTATAAATATTTGCATAAGTAATGCAACTAACCTTTTCACATTCATTTGTCACTTGCCTTTCTAATGCCTGAATTATGTAAACAGTTCAGGATTATGTATGATCAGACATTTCTTGAAACGATTTTTTTTCCTCAATAACAACCTTGAGACTGTCTCTTACTTGGGTCTTACAGAATTGTCCTCAATTTGAATGCTTACATGTTCAAAACCGTCTGTTCACAGAGCCTCAATTAATTTACAGAAAATTTTTTCGTATGAAGAATCTCATCATATCCGAGATAGTAGGAACTGCAGATGCTGGAGAATCCGAGACAACAAGGTGCAGGGCTCGATGAACACAGCAGGCCAAGCAGCATCATAGGTGCAAGAAAGCTGTCGTTTTTGCTCGGGACGTTTCTACTCCTCTGATGCTTCCTAACCTGCTGTGCTCCTCCAGCTCCACAACTATGTTGTCTCTGACTCCAGCACCAGCAGGTATTACTATCTATCGTACTGCAAGAAGGATAGTGTATTCATTTGTGTGGTTGTCATTTGTCACAAAACCGCAATCTGTAAAATTGCGAGTGAAAAGCCAGTTGGCATAAATGGTACATGTCTCTGCTAAATGCTCTTACTTATTAGCCAGACGGCCAATAAACAAGTATTTTGCATTGTCCTCAAAAATTCAATAACGTCTAAAGTAACCTGCATCTGACATTTCAAATGAACCTCTTTCAGCTCATGCAGCTTCTTTGCCAGTTCTTTCAGAAATTGTTTGACCCTATCATTGCCATGTCTCTGTCAGAGTCTTCATCAGACTAATTCTAAGTACAGATTCGTTCGAATCATATCTGAACGTAAGGCTAGTACGGGAGCTGGAACTGTTTTCTTAATACCAAACAGGGCACACGCTTGCCCTGTTAAATATATCCCTTGATCAGATTCCACCTGCAGGCATATCCCCCTTTTCGAATTCATCTCTTCATCCAGTATTCTTGCAAATAATCCTGCTGAGAAATCCCGGCAGATGAAGGCCTGAATTAATATTTCAATCAGGTCTTCGTGGTGTGCGTGATCCACAGACGAGGTGATGTGCCATCGCCGAGCTCAGAACAATATATAGTCATGAACTCCAACAAAGGCATGTGAACAATCTGTTGAATCTCTGATCCCTGGGTAATTTCAGTGCTGCTGTCAGGACGATCAGTTCTACCACGTGGGTTGAGTACCTCGGAGGAATCTGTGCACTGCCAGATAAATTTCTCTCTGCAACTACTGCCTGTGAAGCATGCAGGACACTCCCTCAGTATTTCCTTGATCCATCCACAAATAATTTCAACACTCGGTCTCATTTTAATGGTTCCACAGCAATTGCTCCAGCCTCTCCATTGCCAACTTCTCACAGGTCATCATGTTCGTCTCCTTCCTTCATCATCAATGCAGTTGGATTAACTGCATTATCATTGATTACCTACAAATGTTTATCTAAAGGGAGTAACGCAGATTCCCATTTAGCTCCACGACAACCTTATTAAACGATTATATGCCTTTAATTATTTAAATTTAAATTCTCCTTGCTCCTTGAAATTCCTCTCACTTAACTCTTTTCAAAATGTTTCACGGTCACTTCCTCTAAGGAGTAGGTGTCATTGACTTATCTATTAAAACGTTTTCTCATTTTAATAACCACATTAACCATGTCATGCCGTGCTATTTATCAAGTTGGTGCACGTGATTAAAGCCCATTCTTCAGTTCAATATTTCCCCTCCTTTGTACCATGCTAATTTTGTAACCTCTCATCATTCTTGCAAACGTACGTGGTATCCCAATAAGATGCCATACATTCTTGATTCTTGCATGGTTTTATCAAAAACGACCTGAGATTTTACTCATCTGTCCATGCGCAGTCTCAATACTTTGTGTGGTGGCTCGGCCATCAAATTCATTTCTCTTCAACAAAAATGCAATTATGCAAACATCATAAAGTTAAAGTGATGTGCACTAAATTTAATGACCTCATTAAAATTTCCTTTTTTACTAGAATGCATGTTAACTTCAAATGCTATTGCAACCTATTGCCCATATTTTGTGTGTTTTTGCCATCAGTTTCCACCCTGAATCACTTTCTCTCATCTTGTTTTGCAATTCAACCAGTATTATCTTCTAAACCTGGGAGAGATTTGTCGGGCATTGAAACATATTTTTACATCATGAATCAATAATCCAGCATTTCTGCTTTGTTCAAGGAAAAATATATTTTATTCATTCTTTTTCTGAGATAACCACTTTAAAGGTTTAACATACTTGACAGCCTGTTCTGGATACTTGATTCTCCAAATTCAATCATTCATTTAATTATGAAAATGGAGCACGAACAATTTTCTCTCCATGCATTAAAACCACTGAGGTGGTGTTCGTACATTTTATTGCTTTCCAGCATCCCTTTAAATCATAGGAGACTGTTCCCCTTCAGACGTTTTAGGATGACAGACAAGGCGAATTTTAATATAATTTATCCTTACGATATACTAAAATGTGCACAAGCTTACTGTTTTTTTTTAATTAAACCCAATACAGAATATATTTGATGTTTTCATAGGAGAGCTCTGGCACAGCGATGCAACGTTAAAGAGTGGCTTGATGGATTATGGATTATTCGTTCATCACTGTGTTGCGATTTTAGAAGTCTGCAGTTACTTTCAGAAATTTGAAAGTGTTGGCAACATCATGCTGTACCTTCACTTATCAAAGACAAAAGTCTATCCATTTCAGTTCAAGCACAATTATTTAATGAGAGATAGTTGACTGCTAATGTAATGAGGGAGAGCGAAGACCCCAGGATGCAATTAAGTCAACAGTCCCTTTACACCTATACAAAAATAACAGCCATGTGTTATAGTTCGTGTCCAAACAGTGGGAAACTTTACAAACTTCCTAAAATTTTCGACATTTTTTTGAAATTTTTAATTTTAGTTTCTCACATTTTAAAACATATCATTCGACATTTTTCTTTTTCAAAAACAGATCTTTTTCCAAAATTCCAAACTCCCTTTTTCTTAAAGCACCATTTCAGATCAACGCATACTTCAAATGAGAAAATATTATTTTCCGGAATTATAGGTTCGCCCATGGTCAAAATAATTATTGATAGTTCACTGTGGTTAGGAAAAGCAATTCCAAACATGATAATGCAGTCAAAAAAGATTCTGAAATTAAAAATTTATACAAGATTGTGTCCACAAACTAAAGACAACAGAAATAGTGCAATATTTCCAGGAAGGAGAAAATATGTTACGTCTTTTGACTTAATTTTCTTTTTTCAATTTACTTCAATCAAAGTTAATCAAATGCAGGATGTAAATTTTGAACATGCTTTAAGAAACAAATCGAAAATATTTCATAGCAAGTTTCTTTTTTTTACATTTATACGAACACTGCCATTTCCTTAAATTGACATCACCTGAAACACACATTTCCACTAAACTTTTAAATCATCATACATTCCTAAAATGCAAACTAAACACAAAGCATTCCAGATCTCGAGATCAAGGCAACGAAAGTGCATAAATGACACAACGCAACACTTAACAAACAAAGATCCAAACAAATCACACCACAAAGGTTAACAATTAGTTCCGATATCGTGGCACAAAAAGTTCCTATTTCTCTTTATCCCTCTCTCTCTCTCGTTCTCTTTCTCTCTCTCTCTCTGTTTATCTGTCTGAAGGTCTCTCTCTCTCTCTGTCTCCCCTCACTCAAAAATCTTTTAAATTCTTTCTTAATTTCTTCTAATTTAAGTTTTCAAATTGTACTCGAAATCTGATATTAAGGTCTTGACTTCATATTTTTCTTTTATTTTAACCACACTCTTTTCACACGAGGAACTTGCTGTGGACTGGATGCTTGGTGCAGTGCAGCTGAACCACTGGGACAATTGTTCGACTGGGACCTGGTGCGAGCAGTCAGACGACGTGCTGAGCTACTGCTGTTTGTAATTCTTTACTGGACTGTACTATCGATACTTTAACTATGTTATGACTATCTTATTTCTGACTTATTTAGTTCAGCCACTGTACGTAATTCTACTACTTTTCATTTTATTGCTCTTTTGTATTCACGTTTTGTAACGAGGTCCTTTGTATCTAAGGTGAGTCCATTAAAGACAGCCATTGTAAAAAAAAGAAAATACCACTGCACTCCTGCATTTCTGTACTGCTGTACAAGCGACAATAAAGGATATTTAATAAATAACAGCCAATTCAATTCAATTCAATAAGCTTTAACAATTTAGTTAATTCAACCAATGGCATTTGCCTTTCTTTTGTGGTTATAACAGCAAATCTGCCTTCTCCCTCTTGGTTCTTCTTGTACAATACAGCCGGATCGAATATGGGGTTTAACCTCGAACAAAATAGTGGTAATATTAAACATACTCACCCATTAAGATACACTCCACCGTTGACCGACCATTACCATACCCTGCTCGCATCTCCATTTGTTTTCTGTAGAAATATCGAAGATGTTTATTAAGTCCTGTGTTCCAAAGCAGAAGTGAACTTTATGCAGAGCTCTACGTATGTGGTAGGGATCAGAAGCCTCTCCAAATTTGGTGTGCCTATGGGACACTTTTGCCTTCTTAAATAGAACCCAGATCAGAAGGTCAATGACACTTTGAGTATCCCAGTAAAATGCAACAATTTTTCCGATTAGTGTTATAATAATCACGTGTAAAGTTGATATCATTGTTATCTTTATCCCCATAATCTATACACCTAATCCAGTAAACATGCAATCAATGATATACAAAATTATGGACAGCCCTAGGTTCTCCCATATTTTCATAATGGTCACGAGCTATCTCCATCATCTGTCTTGGTAATCATACAATACTTACAACAGTTTTATTCCTTCCGAGACATACGCCAGCTGCACCAAATTAGTTTTCTAAGTATTTGCTTTTCACGAAGAACTCTCCCAAATTTAGTCCTAGCTTTAGTATGGTAGACTAGAAAGATATCAATTTCTACCAATTGATATAAAAATATTTAAAATCAACTCTAAAATAATGTTAAAGTGACACAACCTCAAAATTTAGAACAACTGTTGTCTCACAAAACCCTGAGAAATCAAACAATAGTGCTACTGCAGTTTACGACACCTGCTATTCACACACTGTACGTGGATTTTAAATCAAATTTCTATTTTTAATTAACTCTTTACGACTTCCATTCAAAATACTTAGTATTTCTATTTACTTTTTCAGCATAAAAGCTTCTATTCGAATTCCATTGATAAGGATGTAATTCAATAATTTTTACAACTCAACAAACGGTTGAATGGAATTTGTTTACATTTCACAAACAACGAGGAGATAGTCACATTTTTACTTTGTATTCTGTAATCTGTCTTTGTCACTCTTCCCTTGACCTTTGAATGTAAACACTTGTTCCAATTATTTCGACCAATACTTATGCATAAACTGCTGACCTCTCTCAGAGGGCACCCCCTGTATTACAACTTGGCCAATGATTTTTTTGGATGCTGTGTTTACACCGTTTATTACTTTATTCCACTTAATCATACATTGGGTCTCTATGCTGCTCAGCCAAATTAGAAACGTTGCCCAAGGAATCCATCTAAACTTTTCACACAACTTGATGTTTGCCTTTCAACATCTACAATTATCTTAACAGGTCAGAACACTGCAGCACTATTCTTTTCCTTCTATGTTTTACAAAATAACAAAATTGGGACTGCGACTACATGGGCTATTACAAAAAAAAAGCCTCTTTTTAGAATACTTATATCTTCAGAACTGCCTATTTATAGAAACCCAACTAAAGTTTCTTCCAATGGAGAATCTCATCTTCTCGGTATATCCATATGGAGACCACAAGTCTCACTATTAACAGCTTCTGTAGCCACCTGTTAAACTCTTTCAATAATAGTCGTGGGCCGCTAAAACAGTGGCATATATAGTTACAACCCAGGTACTTTCCCCCAGAGCAGACATATACGAGGACCGTAAGTTAGTGTGCGATGGTCTCACAGAACATCCACACCTATTGGAGGCTGGAGGATTCATCTCGGCCGATGGCAAACTCCTACCATCTGTCCCATTACTAAGATTTATCTTTGAGAAGGCAACAGGCAAGGACGATGTCAAAGTTAAGGTAAACACACACTCAAAATTGTTACCCGAAGGGAACAAAAAAGATTCAGTATTTAGCAAAGCAAGAGGCTGTTAATGGAGCAGAAAGGAAACGCAATATAACTGGAGTGGGTTAATAATAAGAAAAAAAAAACGTAAAGGTAATTAATTTACATGAAGAACAAAGAACGGATAAGGAACTGAACATATTTATCGATAAAACGAAATCAAAACTACATGAACGGGTGACGAGGATGGAGTTGTATTGTGTAAAGGCAAGTTTGTGGTAACTGACGTTGGAAGGAATCAAGTTATGCACTACCATGAATTCTGAGGACACCAACGAATGGGCAATACCCTAGAAAAATAAGAAAGAGGTATATTGATCGCCAAAATTGAAAGAATTTGTATAACATTATGTGAAAAAATTGCTAATGTGCGCACAATATAACTTTGATTCGAATGCGATAAATGGCAATGGGGCATTCGAGAACTGTGGAGGGAGCATGGTGAAGTCTGCACAGTAATTATGTAGGACCCGTTCAAGTGGCTACGAATGCATTTTGGATTTGTGGATACATTTACCACATGATTTGAAACGTTCTCATACCAAATCAACAGTGCCAAAGCAAACTGCCAAGGTTCTGTTGGAGCAAATACTTCCTCGATGGCGATTACCACGCAACGAGTCCGACCAGCTAAACCATTTCACCAGCCAAGTAACGCAAAATGTTCTGACGCTGTTGGGAATAAATCAGCGAATGCACATACCTTATCGCCCTCAGACAAGTAGGATTCCAGTTCGAATGACTAGGACTCTGAAAATCATGTTGGTAAAAAAATCCAAGTAACACAAAGCCACTTGGAAAACTCTATTACCATGTATCCTAATAAGAGCGCAAAGCAAAGAATAATCTTTGACCGGGTACATCCCGTACAAGCTGATGACTGGAAGAGATATGAGAAGAATGCCATAGTCAGTCGGACTTAACTTATCTGATCCTGACATTCATGGGATTGTATCCGAGAAATCTGTGCCACAATGAATCGAGACCGTCGAAGAGGCAAATTACAAGGTTGCAAATGAACTGCAAAGAAATAAACAAACTGGCTTTGATTCTAAAACCAACAGAATTGAACATAATGTGAGAGATAAAGTATTCATTAGAGTATAACAATTTGCTTGGTTTTTGACTCCCCAGTTTGCAGGCCCCTGTGATATAAAATCAACAGCCAGTCCTTCACTATAAAAGAATCTCATGGCATTCAGAAAAAAATAAGGATAGTATCAGGTTACTCGGTTAAAATTAATGGGAGCAAAATAAGCTGAACACTCCTGCCACTTTATGATTGATGCCTTGTCATATGAACCAGACCACCACCACCTCAAGAAATGCAGCAGCTACTGCAACATAATATCGAGGCGACAGTTGGCATTCCCATCCAAAAGTTAGTTGAGTCCCCAGATCGGAAACTAGAAAGAAGCGAAAATCGCCTAAAGAAGGGAAAAGGGAAAGGAAAAAAAAAAAGCAAAGGCAGATTGAAGGTATTCGTAAGCCTGACTTACTTCTGAGGATTGGGGAGATGATGGAGAAGGAGCTTTGTAGAAGTTAAAGTTGTCGCAAAATTGATATGAAGACTATAAATAAGACCAGAAATTACATTTGCTTGGGAGGAAGAAGAATCATCATTAGAGAATTGAAGATTATGAT
This sequence comes from Rhincodon typus, assembly GCF_021869965.1. Classification (NCBI taxonomy): domain Eukaryota; kingdom Metazoa; phylum Chordata; class Chondrichthyes; order Orectolobiformes; family Rhincodontidae; genus Rhincodon; species Rhincodon typus. The sequence continues at coordinate 6,630 of NW_025968716.1, read as the reverse complement.
GATCGTCTTCCTTGGAATTATAATTAGTTTAGCCACGGGATCTTCTGACAGAGGGCTGACAGATTTGTATTATGGGAGGGGAATGGTGGTGGTCGATTGTGAGCCTAAAACATTAAATATCTGACCAAATGTCATGGTGAGATGAGCCTGTTAGGACGCGATGGGCTGTGGCTATAATATGCAAGTTTTGTGGTGGAAGAGGGAGATAATTTTCATGTGGTCTGAGAGAATATTGGATCTTTGTCTTGAGAAATTTTGTGATGAGAAAAATATAAAGTTTGACAGCCCAGTTCAGTGGATTAGAAGAGAGTGGAACCCTAAAATAACTAAAAATCCAAGTATGCACAGGAAAAATAGGAACAATTTAGCTAGATCTTGTGGGCTGGAGCCTTTCGCATCATATGGAGGTGACATATTAACGACAAACATCATGACACCTGCAATCATCCAAAACCGTAATTATGCGAATCTCTGAAAGATACAGGGGGACTGGAGCTAATATTAGAAGAAACGGAAATGGTGGTTACTCTCGTAATTGGGTACAGGCACGTACAGGCAATGCTTAACTTAACAGACTCACAAATGCTCTCCTGGTGTTAGAACAAGACCTGGCAGCTCATTATCACTTGGTTAAAAGGCAACTTATCAGTTTTTTTTTGAGTTTTCTTCCAAACGAAAATGAAGAAAACTGAATTGATTAAATTAGTAGGTGCCGGTTATGCATTAGGAATCGCTGTTGCTAAAACGCTTGACGGAGCAGAACTGGAAAAAACAGATAAATTCCCTCAAGGAGAAGATGAGAATAAGAGTGGAGCAGGAATTCCAGGACGAGAAGAGAGCAAATAGAATAGGACAGCAGACGTAATAAGTAATCCTGAGCACAAACGACATTCCTGAAGTCTCTTCTGGACATTACCAATGAACTTACTGACAAGAGTATGGCATAATATACGGCATACAATAATGGGAGACGATGGCCTAGTGGTATTATCGCTGGCTTGTAAAATCAGATAAGGTTATGAGGGCTTGGGTTCGAATGATTCCACGGGACATGTTGCAAATTGACTTCAATAAAATATCTGGAGTGAAGAATATGAAAATGACCATGAATCCATTGTCGTTTGAGAGGGCAGAGGTGGACTATCTGGTTTGATAATGATGTTGAGGGAAGGAAACTCCATCCTTACCTGGTCTGGCTTACATATGACTCCAGACTCACTCCACTATGGTTGACTCTGATCTACTGTCTCTGGGCAAATACAGATGACATACAAATGCTGCTTAGCCAGCAACATGCTCATCCTGTTCATGAATAAACGGTAAAAAAAGATAGTATAGTGCATGTCTTGCAATTATAAGGCAGCATGCTGCTCAGCTTATATAAAATGGATTTTATCTATGATCAGCAGAAACACGCTGAAACTACATAATCACAAGTCATCAGTTTAGGTTAAGCATTTTGGTTTTCATCAGTTTATGGATGCTCTGAGAATATTAGTGGGGAATACCAAATACTTTATGGCACCTCAGAAACTTCACACACACAAACCAGATTCCAGGTACCTGTGACGATAATAAAGCTCAGTTTTGCACTGGTGCGGTGTTTCACACACTGAAACGTGAGGGCAACATTTGCCCGCCCACAATGAGAGTTCATAATGTGGGCCAAATACCATGGAGAAACTTGAATATCGTAAAGTAACTCACCAACCCATGCTGTCGTGAGAGAGGGTTCAAACATGTGCTCAATCTCGAGACACAGATAAGATTCTAGGGACCCAGTTTCGAATCCTCAACCATGGCAAATGGAATTAAAAGGCTACTGATGACTGTGAATCCATTGTTGATTGTCAGGAAAGACCCATCTGGTTCTGAGGAACGGTCACCTAACCCGAAATGTTAACACTGTTTTTTTCCTTCACAGATGCTGCCAGAATTGCTGAGCTTTTCCAGCAACTTTGTTTTTGGTCCAAAAAAGGGAGTGGTGGTGTGGGGGATGGATTTGTCCCAATACCATTTGCGAGGAAACCACTAGGCAAATCCACAAGAAATATTTAAAGAATGGCTAACTCAGTGTAGATTTACTTCCAATGAAAATTGCTCATTATCTATCACCCCAGGTAATAAAGAATCTTTCCCTAAATGTGCCTTAGTAGGATTCACCTACCATGTCACCACGGCAGCGCCTGAATACCGAAAGCGACAGACTTGGTTTACTCCATAATGACAGAATGTCGCTATTCGTAAAATCTCCTTTGAATTAATGATTCGTCCCAAGGTATTGCCCAAACCAGAATACAATGAAAAGCTGAAAATAAATTTTATTTGTACATCCAAATGGTAGCAAGGACGATTTAAGGCGACTTGTGGTCACTGAAGCTAGGGGAAGGCAATGGCCTAGTGGCATCATCGCTGGGCTGTTAACTCCACGACCGCACTAACTTTCTGGGCAGCCCGGTTGGAATCTCAAACACGGCAGAGGGAATTAAATGTCTAATGATGACTGTGAATCCATTGTTGATTGTCAGGGGACGGGGAAATAATTGAAAAAACAAACATCTGGTTCATTAGTGGCCTTTCGGGAAGGAATCTGGCCTACATGTGACTCCAGACCCACAGCAGTGTGGTTGACTCTTAACTGCCCTGTGGGCAATAAATATTGGTCTCGTCAACGATGCCCTTGCCCCACGAATGAACTAAAAAAAAAAAAACCTCCCATTCCACGTTTCACTGAGGATTGGGCAGAAATCTTCCCAGAGGCAAGGTAAACCGTCAATGAATCGACAAAAATATTAACGTTCATGCAGAAGAGGCTGGTTCAACTTCCCAGCTACGAGGTATTGAACTGGAATTGGAAACTGAACACCCAGGTACATTAATGGATTAAAATTATATCTCATTTGATTGTTGTACTGCAATTTGTTATACTTATTGCTGTGATGAGTTTATTATATTTCTTAAAACGAAAATGGAAAGGGTTAAGCACAGGCATTAGTACACGGGAGACGGTTTGTGTTTGTTTTGCTGAGTCCAATATTCATGAGTGTTGAAGCGTATTACTGCATTGTTTGTTGTAATGCACGTTATCTGATGTTGGTATGAACTTTAAGTGCTGTCGTTTAACTTACTGAATGGCGAAGAACAATTATAACTTTCAGTTCATTGTATAGAATTGTAATACAGGACGCATCATTGTTTTTTATGTATCACATGTTCATAAACTTAATATATTAACTTTAGTATCATGAGGGGGAATACATTGGATAGACCAAGTGGTCGAACAACGAGTCAACGGGATCAGAAAGGACGGGACCCCGAGAAGTGCTGACATGAGAAAATGGCTAAAAAACCCCACAAGACTGCAGACGCACAATTGTTGATACAGGAAGAACAAAACGGAGCATGCACCTGACCTTGACTCATATATCCATTTTAAAAATAAGTAATGGAAAGAAGTCAGCGAATAGATCAACGCCCGGTCGCTGGGGAAATTCCAGGCAATTGTGAACTGACATGTTTGGATGATATGGTCAGCCATGTTAAACATCATATAAATATCACCAAAGATCGGAACTTTTGAGTCGCCAACTTCGGAGATCAACCAATGTGACAAGAGGTGAATCCGTTGAACGAGAAAAAGTCATGGAAACAATCAAAGCTTATCAGATCGTGACTGGACAGTACAATCTCTCCTCAGTAATAAGTCGTATATCTGTATGCAACATGTGAGCAAATACGGAAAATGTTAAGTAAAGTTGTAAATTCAAAGTCCGTAATGCTAGTGTTATTATCGATATCCACGGGACTCTCCATTTTGGGGACATAACAAAGCCATACTAATAAAGTGGAACCATGAAAAGTTGCGAGTCAGGAGAAAAATTAAAAGCAATGAAATAAAAACAAAGCCATCAGTCAACAAAGGACGAATGGATACAGATAATCGATGAAACGATCTGGTTGTCCAAAGACATTCGTGACCAGAAACATTTTTTTGGCACTGAGAGACAGCATAAAATTGGGAGGCACTGACACCAGTCGCAATATTATCGACATGGGTCCAAGTTCAATACATAGGAAATGTCAAGGTTTTTTTCTCCCCAAAGGGCGAATATTGACACACCATATGGATGCACTTACGGATATTGGTTATTCAAAAAGTTGAAGGTTATGTCTCGAGAACTGCAGGTTCATATTAATTAAAATTTCTGTTTTCATAGCTTGACCTCTCATACATGCGATCATATAACTGCACACCATCAGCAGATATTTAGAATATTCTGTTTAAACATGAAATAAATATAGCCCAGGGAGTGTTCAATCTCAGAAGCTTTGAATGAAAGCATACTATGACTTCCTCTGTTGACAGCTGAGTCCATTATTAATAAGCACCCCAAACAAATGACGAAGTGTTAACAATAAATTTTAAAAATGCAAAAATTTGAATGCACTGTAAGGTTGCAGGATGCTGCTGCAGATTATGTCTCCTACTAACGAGGGGGGAATGTTGGCAAGTTGTTTACATTTGAAAATCACAAGAAGAGTTTGTTGCTATTAATAATCTCTCTGACGATCATGCAAGAAAATGAAATAAATGAATAATAATTTAACAGAACAAATAAACAATGTTATGCATTGCCACAGTTGTAACGGGAAATTCTTTACATCATGAGGCATTTGTAAACATGAAATTTAAAGCAGTGGACGCTGATATCAATGCATTACACTTCAGCAGTTGAATGTTCCTTTCATTATTATAATTGGGGATAAAAGTAAAATTAGAATATCAGAATTTTTTTGGCATATTTTGCTTTTTTTAATTCAATGTATCCAAAGCTCCTGAATGAACAATTCGGTACATCTGAAATGGATAACACATCAGTTTATCAATTCTGTTTAATTACATGTATTCAATAATGAGCAGGAGTTGGAATTGGCACGTACACACATCCATCATCTAAAATTAAGGGGAGCGGATTATGCCAGTGTAATTTGCCTGTTTTAGATTTGGCGGTTGGGAATCAGAGGGATGTCTCTGATTATGAGGTGCTGTCGGCATGTACGTTCACATGGTAATATATCCAGTGTTTTGAAATTATACTGCAGTATTAAATAGAGTTTCTGAGAGGAAATTGAATTGAATCAAATCATTCTCCTTCAGTTTCTAAATGCTTTCGAGAGATGTACATCAGGAAAGTGATTGTAAATAATTTGCGAAATATTTATTGTATTCTGCAGACATGAAGAAATATAAGGAAGGTGAGGGCTGGAACACAATCTGCCTGTAGTTATGTGGAAGTGTAATACAAGGCGATCAACGTCATAGTGACAATTTTCAGATATGTTCTATTTCGCGTTGCAGTTCATGCAAAAGAACAAGCAGGTCAGTGTTACAATTTCAACATTTTTACTCGTGGACCAGGCTTACAATGAAGGAATGTCGCTGCTGCAACAAGGAACACACACACACACACAGACACACACACACACACACGCACACACATACACACACACAGAGAGAGAGAGAGAATAGACAGACAAACTGACAGATAGACAGACAGAGAAAAAGAGACGAAGCAAGAGAAAGGGAGAGAAAGGGAGAATGAGACGGAGACAGCAAGAGAGACAGATTCAAAGAGATAGAGGAAGAAGGATGATGTGAGTGAGAAAGAGTCAGAGACAGAGACAGACAGGCAGATAGACACAGACAGGCAGGCAGGAAGACAGACAGACTGAGACAGACGGAGGAGGAAGCTGTGAAAAGACAGGCAGACAAAGAGGCTGGAAAATGCAGACAGACAGAGACAAAAAAAAACGGAGAGAGAGAGAGAGAAACAGAGAAAACCGGATGGAGAGAAAGAGAGAGCGTCAGACATCAGTCAGACAAAGATACATAGAGAGAGACAAAAAGCAGAGAATGGAAGAGAGAGGGAGAGAGAGTGAGACAAACAGACAGAAAGGCAGACATATACAGAGAGAAATGCCGAGATCGCCAAACAAAGACAGCCATTAAGAGAGACAGAGAGACAGACACGTTGGCAAAGTGAGGTAGAGACAGTGATACAGATCGACAGATAGACGCACGGATAGTGTAAGAGACAGACAAGCAGACAAATAGACAGAGCGCAAAAAAAGAGGAACGTAGAAAGAAGTGAGAATGAAATAGAGTTGGACAGAAAAAAATCAGAGACAATCCCAGGTAGATGCAGAGCCAGATAGAGCAAGAGAGAAAGGTAGCGAGGAGAAGGAGAAACAGAGCGAAATGAAGTTGAGCAGACATCGAGAAAGGTTATGTTTTCTCGTTCAGTCATGCTCTTTAAGTCAATTTATATGCAAAGTATTTCGTTTTTTCATGGACCTGCAGGAAAGACATTTCGGCACTCAAGCAAACGAAAATCGTACCTGTAGATATTATAAGATTTGTATCCCGATTTACATCCTAGTTTCCTCGTAATGATCTCGCCGTGAACTTGTGAAATTGTCGAGGTGTCAAGCCGAAATCTTTATTTGTGCCAATTTACAAAATTGTTCTTTGTGTGTGCTCAACTAATATTCATTTGTGGGTTTCTATATGAGACGTGTTATTTGCTAGTTTATTGGTTCTCGCTATACTGTTTAGAGTTTCGAATTGTT
>NW_025968715.1:0-21283 GCF_021869965.1 Rhincodon typus | reverse complement strand
AAATGAAAGCAATGACATCGAAGAGCAATTCACACCCATACATGGACCAGCAAAATCTGAGAGAGAGTTTATTAAAAAACATTTTCCAACCACTGATCTTCTCCGGTCAGAGGCTTTACACAGAGGGGACGTTTGCCTCTTTCATTGCTGTATCGAAAGATGACAATATCTTGACAAAGACTGCATTTAAAGAGATTCTATCGCTTGATGACGATGTAAAGCAGCTCAGTATTAACAATAGTCAAGGTGTCACATACGGCTATTCTTCTCTTTGTACACGGATGGCAGACTCGTGTTTTGCAAATGAAATTTTACATATTATAAATCACAGTGTAGAAGCCAACACGAGGATCGGAGTTTTATTGGTTTGGCTGTTGGAGGTGTCGACCTAGATCAAAATTATATTAAAAAAGCAAAGGCAATTAAACTGGATTATTATTTGCAAGAAGATAACGATGACATGAAAAATCTCAGTTTGCTGTGGCTCAAGAATTTCCTTCAAGAATTTCCAAACAAATTGAAAAATCAGAGGAGTGTTATGGTGAGTTTTTCATGTGCATCTATTTCTGGAAGTGTTTTCAGAAGCATTATAAAGCAAAAATGACATGATGAAGATGAGAAGCAATTAGAGGGCTGACCAGGAACTCAATCAATGATAAATTTTGAAAAGTGTAATAAAGGGGAATGAGGAAATCCACAGTTTGGAGCCTAGACAGCTGAAAACACTGCTTACAATGCAAGGGCAATTTAATTCAGGGATGCTGGACCAGCCCGAATTAGAAGAGTGCTGATATTTGAGAGAGTTGTGGGGCTGGAGGAGGTTACAGACACAGAGAAGGAAGAGACCATTGAAGGATTTAAAAAGTATGAGAATTCTAAAACTGAGAAAGTTTTCAGGTTCACTCCATTCATGGTTTGGAGGCCTAGGAAGGCGCATTCAGTAGACTGTCGAAGGATTACTGAAGGCATATCTGTGAAGGCCCCAGGCAAGTTTTTCAAATGATTGACATGGATCAAGGATGGGCATTCATGTTTCCCTCACCACAGGTGCACATGTGTCTTCCCAGAATGCTTTCATCAGTTTAATTCATGATTTCCAATTTAGCTATTTGATTTCTCAGCCTGATTTCCCCGATTGGTGAGCTTCCAGTGAATGTGAGTTCATCTCCAACTTTAAACTTTTGTCCCCATTACTGTATCTCACCCTGGTACTGTGGTCATCTCAAATATAAGCAAAATACCGCTGATTCTGCAAATCTGAAATAAAAATAGAAAGTGTTTGAGAGAGTCAGCAGGTTTGGCAGTATCTGTGGAGAGAGTAACAGACTTAACACTTTGAGTCCAGTATGACTCTTCTTCAGAATAGAAGAAAGCTGAAAATGCTGGTCATCTCCACTCACTTCATTTCAAGGAATGTGGGTGAACATTTATGGCAAACAATTGGCTTAGCCATTCATCATTTGTCAGATTTGCCTGGACCACATAATCCAGTACCGTGTCTTTCTCTGTAAAAATTCCTGGCAATTGCAGAATCAGTGTTAAATACAAAATTAATCTCCAGTTAATCATTTCCACTCCTCACCATCTGCTTAACCCAATTTCCCATACTGCCTGCATTCTAAAAGCAGCTCATTGACTTTTTAATCACTAAACTGTAATCATTCTATTCCGCTGCCAGTGTCACTTCTCCACCTCTTTTTGCCTAGCCCGCTAGTTCACCTGGATCAGGTACTAATCGTGAGATTATTACCTTTGTACTTTCTTTGAAATTTTGTCCCCAAACTGCTCGTAATCCCACAGCTGAACCTTTTTCCAAGGCCAACCTTTGTCATCAATGCCTACCTCAACCATAACAAGTGGATCCTTTCCCTTCCATTCCATGTCCTTCCCCATCCGAAAAGAGATGTCATGAACGTGGTAGCAGGTCGGCAACACAGTCTTCAGCACCCTCTGACTTTGTTGCAGAGAACAGTATCTGTTCTCCTAACAAAGCTATCTCCTCCTGCTACTCTATTTCTCTTTTCTTCCCCTATTTGATGGTGCTCTGAACCACAGAGCTGTGGTTAATTTACTCATCCTGCCTGCAGCTTGTGCCCTTGACCACACTGGGAGCAAGGACCATGTAGCTACTGGAGAAAGGCGCTAGTTGAGGACCCTCCAAAGCTAAATTGTGGATTGGTGTAGCCATCTCATCCGCAGTGACACCCTACTGTCCCTGACCATGGAGCAAATCTGATGTAAGTAATCTAAGTGGTGTGGACTGCCTCCTGTAACAGTGTCCAGGTTTTCTCTCCCACTCCCTGATGTGTCGCAGTGTCTGCAGCTCGGACTCCAGCTCATTAGCTTTGAGCCGATTTCCTTGAGCAGCCAATATTTGTTACAGATGTGGTTACCATGGATTGCTCCAGTTTCCACCAGCTCCCACATACCACAGCTGCTCAGGATGTTGTTTTCTGAAAATAACATGACAGTGTTTCTGATCATTCCTAAGCTTTTTTCCTGAATTATAGGTTTCCTATTTCACATCAATATCAAGACAAGAAGAATTTGAAGGGACTCCGAAGAAAATTATTCCTTTGTTCTCTGTCACGTATTTTCTTTCAATATTCTTTTCTATCATATCGTGTATGAGGTAACATTTATTTTTTCATAATTATTTATAACATGATTTCATAGAATACATCACAGAAAAAATCAGTTGTGTAATAGAAGATTCTCAACTTTATTTACAGGTTGGACTCTGTGAGAAATAAGGTATGGGTTGCAGCTCTTGGTGTTGTATCGGCTGGATTAGCTGTACTGTCAGGATTTGGACTGCTGTTATACTGTGGGATGAAATTTGCCATCAATACTGCCAACGCACCTTTTCTGATTCTGGGTCAGTAATACTTACTTTACAAATACAAGTTTGATCAAATTTCAAACGATTTTACAGAGGACCATAGGAACAGGAATAGGCCATTCAACCCTTTGAGCTTGTTCTGCCATTCAATGAGATCATGCCTGGTCTGTGGCCGAATTCCACATACCTGCCTTTGGCCCATATCCCTTAATACCTTTGCTTAACGAAGGTTCATGTTAGACTCAAAATTAAGAACTGATCCCACATCCACTGCTGTTTGTAGATGGGAGTTTCAAACATGTATCACCTTTTCTGTATAGAAGTGTTGCCTACCATCTTGCCTGAACATCCTGGCTGTAATTCTCAGACTATGCCCCTTAGTACTCAAATAGTCCTTACCTAGTGGAAATAGTCTAATTTTATCCATCCTATCTTTTCTTGTTAATATCTTGAGGACTTCAATTAGGTTGGGTCTTAACCTTCTAAATTCTAGAGAAAACAGGCCTAATTTGTATAATCTGATCTCTTAACCTAATCCCTGAAGTCCAAGTATCATTCTTGTAAACCTACATTGTACTTCCTCCAAGTCCAGTATATCCTTCATTAGGTGTGGTACCTAGATCTGCACGCAGTACTCCAAGTAGGTTCTAAACAGGGAGTTGTGTATAACTGCAGCATAACTTCTGTATCCCTGCACTCCAAATCTCTAGATGTAAAGGCCAACATTCCTTTCACTTTCTGGATTATTTTCTGCACCTGTTTGTGACATTTTAAAAATTGATATTGCCCAAGTCTCTTGGGCATCCACTGTATTTAACTTCATATCATCGAGAAAGTACCCTGATCTTTCCTTTGGTCCAAAATTGATAACATCACACCTCCTTAAATTGAATTCTGTTTGCCAAAGGTTTGCCCATTCACCTACTCTATTTTGTATCTTTGTAATTTTGTGCTATCATCCTCACTGTCTACAATGCAGCCTAACATTATGTCATCGGCAAATTTGGATATGTAACTTTCCAGGCCATTGTCCAAGTCATTCATAAATAATGTTAATGAATGATTGAGGCCCTAATACAGATCCTTGTGGACACTGCAGGCCACATCCTGCCAATTTGAGTTCCTACCCATTATCCCTTACTTCTGTTGCTTGCCACTCAACCAATTTTAAGCCAAGTCTGTAATTTATCAATTCCATGGAGTTTTACTTTAGTTAACAGTCTCTTATGTGTGCCTTTATCAAATGCCTTCAGGAATTTCATATGAACAACATTTATAGACATTCCCCTCCACTAATTTAGTCACCTCTTCCAAAAAAGCAATGAATTTTCTCAGGCACATCCTACCTGTTATAAATTCATGCTGATTATCCCTGATTAATGGAAAAAAATTCAAGATATTCAGTTATCCAATGCTTGAATATAAACTCCAACAATTTTCCCACCACAGGTGGAATACAGTCTTCAGTTCTGGTCACCATTTTATCGGAAGGAAGTTGTTAAACTTGAGAGGATGCAGAAAAGATTTACAAGAAAGTTGCTGGGACTGGAGGGTTTGAGCTGTAAGGAGGGGCTGAATAGGCTGGGGCTCTTTTCTCTGGAGTGGCAAAGACTGAGGGGTGACCTTGTAGAGGTTTATAAAATCATGAGGGGCATTGATAGACGGAACAGTCAAGGTCTTTTTCTGAGAATGCGGGAATCCAAAACTCGGGGGTTTAGGTTTAAGGTGAGAGGGTTAAGATTTAAAAGGGACCTAAGGGACAACTTTTTCACATAGAGGGTGATGCGTATTTGGAATAAGCTGCCAGAGGAAGTGGTGGAGGAGGCATCTGAATGGGTATATAAGTAGGAAGAGTTTAGAGGGATATGGCCAGATGCTGGCAAATGGGACTGGGCCAGATGGGGATGTCTGGCGAGTCTGAATGAGTTGGACTGAAGGGTCTGCTTCTGTGCTATATGACTCTATGACCCAGCCTTGACAGCCCTCTGCAGTAAATAATCTAACCGATTCATCCTCTAAGAGATGAAATTCCTCCTCATCTCTGACCTAACAAGGTGTCCCCTTATTCTAAGTTTATGTCATCTAGTCTTACAATCTTCTCAAAAGGCATAACCCTGTCAAGTCCCCAAAGAATCTTGTATGTTTCAATAATGTCACCTGTCATTCTTCTAAATTCCAATGAATACAGGGCCAACTTACACAATGTATTCTCATAAGACAATCTCTCCATTTCAAGTATCAACTAGGTAAACAGTGTCTGGAGTGACTTCAGTGCTATTATATCATTCCTTAGATAAGGGGATCAAAACTGTTCATATTATTCCAGCTGTGGTCTGACTAGTGTTTTGTATACTTCTGACAGGACATTCAACTTTCATACTTGATTCCTTTTGAAATGAAGACCAACAAAACATTTGCCTTCACTATTACCTATTGAACTTTACTGCTAGCTTTTTGTGATTCATGGACCAAGAGTCACAAATCCACTGTTCTGTAGCCTTCTGCAGTCTTTCCCCATTTCAGTAATATTCAACTACTCTATTCTTCCTGCCATAGTGCATATCCTCACATTTTCCAACATTCAATTCCATCTGCCAAGCTTTTGCCCACTCACTTACCCTGACTATATCAATCTGCAGACTTGCCACTTGCCATCCCTCCTATTTTTGAGTCATTTGCAAACTTGACCATATTACATTCACTTTACTTATCCAAGTCATTAATGTATATTGTAAATAGTATTTCAGAATACTGAGGATAGGCATACTGCTACTATAAAGGAAAGTTCTTAAGGAAGGCCCCACCAGTAGTGGTTAACTAAAGAAGGAAAGAAAAGCAACAAACTTAAGGAAAAGGCATGTACATCTACATCAGGAAGAGGAGGGAGTGAGGAACTTAAAGAAATTACAATCGCAAGTGAAGTGGTATAGAGAAAACTGATGGAGCTGTGGGCCAACATGTCTCTGCGTTCAGATGGATTTCTTCACAGAGTCTTAAAAGATGTGGCTAATGGGGTGGTAATGAGGTGCTATCTGATGTTGTTCTTCCTTTTCCAAAATTCCCTAAATTCAGTAAAATGTTCCATCCAATTGGAAAACAACAAATACCATATGATTCAAAAAGGGAAGGAGGCAGAAAACAAGAAAATGTAAGCCAGTTAGCTTGATGTCTGTTGTGGGTAACATGTTAGAATCAATCAATATAGAGATTTTCGCTGTGTACTTTGAAAAATTAAAGGGAAGAGTCAGCATGGTTTTGTGAAAGACATGTCATGTTTAGCATACGATTGGATTTGGAGTCTCCAGTGCAATTAGGGATGGACAATAAATGCTGGCCAAACCTATGGCACCCACATCCCACGAAATAGTAAGAAAAATTCTTGAGGGGTAGCATTCTTAGCTTATGTTTAAATTCAGCACTGCTAGAACACACTGCCTTATACTGGTGAAGGCAGATTCAAAAAGTGGATCCCTGTGATATATACTTGTCGAGAGCCAGCACATACACGTCGGGCCAAATGGTCTTCTTCTGTGCTGTAGGTATTCATTATTCTATTCTGCAGTTCTGTGTTCTGCTGTAAACATACATGTCTGTCATAACCTTTTAGAGGAATGAAAGTCTTGCTGTTGGTAACAGTTGTTGAAGTTCTCAAGTCTGTAGTGAAGTATATTGTACAATGTCCTTGCTCAAATATTCTCTTGATGTGATCAGGCAGGCTTGCAGAAGCCATCGAAGTTGAACAGATATTTATCTGGTTCTAACTGTAAAGATAATGTGACCATAGACCCAAGGCTGCTCTTTCATTACAGAGAGACAGCTGGTGGTGAGTGTATTCTGAGTGTCACCATGCTTCAGGCTAAGAAAGGGGTTGAGAAGACAGGATCTTTATGGTGACTTCAGCTGATGCAGGAATTGAACCTGCACAATTGGCACCATTGACCAACTGTCAGCCAACTGAGCTAACCATTTTGTATCACACTCCTGTATGGGGCAGACTATAATTATAATGCAGCATTATGTCTGTATTCATTGGAAACATTGCAGGTTAGCCCTGTAATCAGGTAGGAAATATAATTACAATAGCGAATTTGGCATACTGTCTCCATTTATTTGCAGCATTTGGATTTGAATTTCTTTTGAATTGTTGAAATGTAATTTAAAAATTCAAGGCAGGGTCTTCGTGGTATTATCATGAGACAATTAATCCAGACACTCAGGTAAAATTTTGGAGACCTGGGTTCAAATAGCGAAATGGTGAAATTTGAATTTGATAAAAATCTGGAAGTAAGAGTCTAATGATGAGCCAATGATGAAACTATTGTTGATTGTTTCAAAACACCATATGTTTCACAAATATCTTTTGGGGAAGGAAACTGCCATTCTTATCTGGTCTGGGCCTATATATGACTTTAGACACACAGCAATGGGGATGATGCTCAACTGCCCTCTGGGCAATGAGGGATGGGCAAGAAATGGTGGCCTAGCCAGTGACGCCCACATTCTGTGAATGGACAAAAAAATTACAAAATGTTAGCTTGCAAGTTCAGCAGGTAGTTGGGAAGGCAGGTAGTAGGAAAGTTGGCTTTTATGTCAAAGGGAATGAAATACAAAAGGAGGTAGGTCTTTTTAAAACTGGTAAACAATGCCCATATCCCATGGAATGAATAAAAAAAAGGTTTGATAATAAGCATTGATTCTTCATCATGCTGATGAGAATGTTGAATTTTAAACACCTATATTTGTAGTCATTGATTGATAATCACTGGTATACTAATTCACCTTCTCTCATTTCTCTAGGTATTGGCGTAGATGATATGTTTGTTATGCTTGCCAGCTGGCAAAAGACAAAGGTCACAGATAAAGTTGAACATCGCCTTGCAAACACATACGCTGAAGCAGCTGTCTCTGTTACAATCACCACTCTAACTGATGTTTTGGCCTTTTATATTGGCATTATGACACCTTTTCGATCCGTGCAGTCATTCTGTGTTTACACTGGCACAACAGTTCTGTTTTGCTTCATTTATAACATTACATTTTTTGGAGCTGTTCTTGCACTTAATGGGAGGAGAGAAGCTTGTAACAGGCATTGGCTGACGTTCAGAAAAGTTGAAAGTGATCATGAACCAGAAGAATCTAAATGCTATGCAATGTGCTGTGTAGGTGGAGCTTACAGTAGTGAGACTGGCACAGAAAAAGAACATCCAGTTTATTTCTTCTTTAAGGAATATTATGGTCCATGCCTTACAAACATTTGGACCAAGGCAATTGTGGTTGTCCTATACATTGGTTATTTGGCCATCAGTATTTATGGCTGTTTAAATATCAAAGAGGGAATTGATCTGAGAAATCTTGCCTTTGATGGTTCATATGTGATTAAATTCTATGATGATCAAAGTACTTTTTTCTCAAAATATGGACCACGTGTTATGGTTGCTATCACTGAACCCGTGGAATATTGGGATTCCACTGTTCAGGATGAAATTGAAACCTGCATGGGCAGATTGGAAAACAACTCATATGTCGATCCTGAATTGTCAGAGTCTTGGCTTCGTGTGTACATTGATCTATCTAAAAAGATGTCAATAGACATACAGAAGAAAAATGCATTCATGGGAAATTTACTTACATTGTTTCAAATTGTTCCTTTGTTTGAACAAGACATTAGGTTTTCAGAAAGTAAGCAACAAATTAATGCTTCTCGCTTCTTCATTCAGACCATTAATGTCAATACTTCAGTTGCTGAGAAAAACATGCTGAATGAATTAAGAAAGCTTGCGGAGGAATGTCAAATCCCTCTGTTGGTGTATCATCCTGCATTTATCTGTTTTGATCAATATCTTGCTATAGTATCCAACACAATACAGAATGTAGTTGTCGCTGTTAGTGTAATGCTGATCGTTGCGCTATTTTTAATACCTAATCTAATGTGCTCTGTATGGGTAACATTTTCTACTGCATCAGTTTTAGTGGGTGTTGCTGGTTTTATGGCTTTTTGGAGTGTCAATTTAGATTCTATATCAATGATTAATCTGGTCATTTGTATTGGTTTTTCTGTGGACTTTTCAGCTCATATTTCGTATGCATTTGTGTCCAGTGACAGAGAAAGTGCAAATGAGCGAAGTATTGATGCATTATATAGCCTTGGATATCCTATCATCCAGGGAGCCCTTTCAACCGTACTGGGTGTGGTTGTATTGGCTGCTGCAGCAAGTTACATATTTAGGACATTTTTTAAAACCATGTTTCTTGTCATAACCTTTGGGGCTGTTCATGGTCTTATAGTTCTGCCTGTGTTTCTGACATTTAGTGCAAGCTGTGAAACGTCAAACAGCGCAAAATCAGGTAAGATAACTAACCTGCCGGGCAACCATATCCATTCCAATAAGGCAATTGAACAGAACGTGACATGTTATACAAATTCATTTAAAGGCATTTCGGGAGGACAGGATCTCGATTATCCTGGTTTCTTTGTTTCAAATGCCTCCAACAGCTTTCCCCTTCCTAGGCACCGTCCCTTGCACTTGCATGACATGCAACACCTGCCCTTTTAGCCCCTCTGTCCTGACTTCCCAAGGTCCTAAACATTCGTTACAGGTGAAGCAGCAATTTTCCTAAACTTCTTTCAATCTAGCCTACTGTATTTGCTGCACACAATGTGGTTTCCTCAACACCGGGGTGACCAATCATGAACTTGGTGACTACTTTGCTGAACCCCTCTGCTCAGTTCATAAGCATGACCCCAACCTTCCAGCTGTCTGTCATTTTAATTCACCCCCTTTCTCTCACACTGACATTTCTGTCCTCGACCTACTGCAGTGTGCTGTGAAGCTCAATGCAAACTCAAAGAACAGCAACTCACCTCCCATTTACAGCATCTGGACTCAACAGCATCAGTCAATTTTGACGTCTTAGTGTTTTTGTTTTCCTGTTTTTCCTTTCCAACAGAGGTCTTCATTTTACAACTGTTAACAATTACTCTGAACTAAGATTGTTGAACGTATGACTTAGAGGTCAGGATGTAACCCATGAATGGGTTCTATCCATTTCATGGACCAATGTTCAAGATAAAGGTCCATGGCAGTGATTGGTTCTGCAAGTTGTTGCTCCTCCAAACATAGGGAGCTTCTCTCCTGCTAAGCTCACAAATGAGAGAATGAAGAGTCTGTGATTGGAGGAATTATAGTCAGAATATATTGGTTGGACCAAAGGGTCTGTTTCCATGCTGCATGATTCGACAATGGATTCATGGTCATCATTAGACTCTTAATTCCAGATGTTTGTTGAATTTAATTTCCACTATCTTCCATGGCAGGATTTAAACTCAGATCACCAGGACATTACCTGGATCTTTGGATTAACTGTCCTGTGATAATACCACGAGGCCATCACCTCTCTGAAGTTGAGTGTGTTTAAGTGTGTGCCCTGCTCATTCTCAGGGATCTCACTCAGTCACTGTCACCCACACACATCAGCATTAACTCACTGTGTGTGTGCAAGGATGTAGGTGTGGCTGAGTGAGTGAGGGGCCTTAGAATGGTAGTGGGTCAGACACACATGTAGTCACACACAGACAGAGGCTGCTCTTGTGAGACACGCAGATGCAAAAATATGCATACACATTCTTCCCCACTCCCTCCTGTCTCCTTTTCACATACCAGTAATTAATGCATACTCAGGGCTGAGATAAAAGGAAAATCCAGGCTGAAAGTCAACCTGCTCCAAATCCTGACTTTTTAAAAGGAATTCTGCTGAGGTTAGCTCAGAATGAGTATGCCATTGTTGGCAAATGCAAGGTCATTGTTAGTTCAACATAATTTCTCAGCTCAGCTGCAGTTCCTTCCCTCTTTCCTGGTGATTATAATTTGTTGCCCTGTATGTCTCTCTCTGTCTAGCTCCGCTTTCTACAAACCAAAAAGTGAAAAAAGATTTTATTATTTAGCTCTGTTGCTTGGCATTTATTTACTAACTACTCGATTTTCCAATTATGATTTATTGTTTTACATTTTGTTTTGCTCAAAGTTGTTTAGGTTTTCTTCAATCCCTAATTGTTTTCCTGAAATTCATTTTTAATGTACCAATCTTTGTCTTTCTGAATTTGTTCATTGGCTCCCTAGAGTGGAAAAAGATTGAAATGAGGCTCCTAACATGAAAAGGTCAGATACTTTTGCTCTGGATCAATGTTCATTTATTAGAACCATTAGCACTCCCTTTGACTTCTGTCCCTTGACATCTTTGTTATTTATATCTTCTACCCTGTAAGC
The DNA here is from genome assembly GCF_021869965.1 of Rhincodon typus. Taxonomy (NCBI): domain Eukaryota; kingdom Metazoa; phylum Chordata; class Chondrichthyes; order Orectolobiformes; family Rhincodontidae; genus Rhincodon; species Rhincodon typus. Next base: position 10,177 of record NW_025968715.1, on the reverse strand, counting down.
CATCCCTGATCATCCGTTTGGTTTTATGTGACTATAATGATTGGAACCAGGGCCAGATGGATATCACTGCCTGTTAGATCCTTGATTGGAGTTGTTAACCTGGGCCAATCAGGGATCCCTGGCTAACAGATATAAATAGGAGATTCAGAAGATCTTCTTTATACAAGGACTGGCTTGGAGCTGGCTGGTCGCAGCCAATGTACTGTGCACATTAAGTAAATGATGATTTGATGATGGGATACTAGCCTCTGTGCAGTTATTTCAATGATGACAAGAGAAAATAGTATGTGCCTGAAGAAAATTCACTCCAACAGCTGTCTTTGAGCTGGGGTAAGCACTTCTGGTACCATGCAAAAGCACCTACTAGCTGAAGTCCAACTCGTCTTCAAACAGGCACTACAACTGGCATTGTCATTAGAAAATGCAGCAAGTGGAGCATGGGAACCATAGGGCATCCCAATGGAAGTGGACACCCTCACCTATCTGATTGAACTTGGGGAACATCACTTGATTGTATGCAATCGCAAAGGTTTATGTGAGGCATATCCTGAGCAAAGGGACCATAGAGCAGCCCACAGTAAAACTCCACAACAAATCAGAGCCTCAGCCAAATGGCAATAAAATTCTTCAGGATCTGGGCCAGCAAGCCATTATAGTTTCTGCTGGTATGTGGACTCGATACAGCAAAGGAGTCCTACAAGGCCTGACTTGTGTAAGAGAGTTTGTAGGCCAGTAACCAGGAAAGTACACCTCCATGTGGGTTGGAAGAGCCAAACTTTTTCCCCCCCCCTTTATTCATTCATGGGATGAGGGCATCACTGGCTAGGCAGCACTTATTTCCCATCCACATTGCTGTGGGTCTGGAGTCACATGTAGGCCAGACCAGGTATGGATGGCAGTTTCCTTCCCTAAAGGATATTAGTGAATCAGATGGGTTTTTCCTGACAACTGATTCACAATCATCATTAGACTGTTAATTCCAGATATTTATTGAATTCAAATTCTATCATCTGCCATGGCAGGATTCGAACCCTGGTCCCCAGAACATTATCTGGGTCTCTGGATTAACAGTCCAGTGATAATACCACTAGGCCATTGCCTCCCCTTAGTGCTTAGTGACATCCAAATCAGAACCAAATCAAAACTAATGTCTGATTAAATGGTCATCCAGTTCTCATGGAGGTTGATACCAGCGCAGCTGAATCAGTGGTTGCAGAACCTGTCTTTAACAAGATTCGCCCTGAGCTCCAGCCCTTCTCTTTGTGCAAGACCTCAGCCAGACTGAGAACGTACACCAGAGAACCATTACAGATCAAGGGTATGACTTCGGTTCAGGTCTCCTATGAGAAGCAGTTGGTGCAGTTACCACTGATAGTAGTAAGAAGCTTGGGCCTGAGCCTATTGGAGGCTGAGAAAGATTCACCTGGACTGGTTCAACATTTTCTGATTATAAAATGGCAACCTGAGTGAAGTCCTGATGAAATACCCAGGAGTTTCACAGGAAGGGCTGGGCACTGTCAAAGGGACCAAGGCCACTTTACATGTTGACCAGGAAGCAATTCCGAGATTTTACAAGGCCTTCTCAGTGCCTTTGCCTTGCATGCAAAGCAGAGGTGGAAATCAGGAGACTGGAAAGCAAAGGAATCATCAAACCAGAGATATCCATCTTCTATCCGCCTTCCCCTCCCTCCCTATTTATTTCAGAATCTCCTTCCCCTCCCCCATTTCTGAAGAAGGGTCTAGGCCCGAAAAGTCCGCCTTCCTGCTCCTATGATGTGGCTTGGCCTGCTGTGTTCATCCAGCTCTACACCTTGTTATCTCAGAATCATCAAACCAGTCCAGTTTATGCAATGGACTGCACCAGTCGTAGTGATTGTGAAGCTTGACGGCTTGGTTTGCCTTTGTGAGGATTTTGCAAATGGTAAACCGCTTCTTGCATCTGGATAAATACCCAATCCCTCACATAGAGGACTTGTATGCAAAACTGGTGGGGGTTGCTGTCCTTCACAAAGCTGGACATGAGCCACACCTACCTGCAATTGTGACTAAATGAAGAGTCCAAGAAGTACGCTACAATTAATATCCTTATTGGGTTTATACCAATATACAAGACTGCCATTTGGAGTATCATCAGCCTGCGCCTTTTTCCAGTGGACTATGGAGAACATTTTACAAGGGCTACCCCAGCGCTCCTCCCTGTCCGTCCTCCCTGTACTGACCTATCCCCTCCCTAATTCCCCACCTACACTCACCTTTACTGGCTCCACCACCACCTCTTTGACCTGTTTGTCTCCTCTCCACCTATCTTCTCCTTTTATCCATCTTCTATCCGCCTCCCCCTCCCTCCCTATTTATTTCAGAATCTCCTTCCCCTCCCCCATTTCTGAAGAAGGGTTTAGGCCCGAAACGTCAGCTTTCCTGCTCCTCTGATGCTGCTTGGCCTGCTGTGTTCATCCAGCTCTACACCTTGTTAACCCATAAACAGAGCTGCATCAGGACATTATTCAAATGAGTCACAACACACTGCAGCAACCCGGAATTGCGCAAAGCAGAACATGAACAGGAGTTTTTAAAAGGAATGGATACTCAAAAAGCACAATTTGCTGTTACCTCCACGACAGACCGCGACAAGAAGACACAACACGGCCAGACACACTAGTCACCCTACTGTACATCAGAGACATATCAGAGATGACCACAAGAGTCCTCAGTCCCCATGGTATCAGGGCAGCCCACAAACCAACAACCAGCCTGCAACAGCTATTGATGACTGCAAAGGACCCCATACCCACAACCAGTAAAACTAATGTAATGTACAAAATACCATGCAAGGACTGTGAGGAACATTACACAGGCCAAACTGGAAGAAGACTGACAATAAGGATACGTGAACACCAGCTAGACCCCAAGAGACACGACCAATTCTCACTGGTCTCAATACACATGGACAAAGAAGGACACAAATTTGACTGGGACAACACATCCATAATAGTACAAGCCAAACAGAGACATGCCAGGGAATTCCTGGAAACCTGGCATTCCAACTGGAACTCCAACAACGAACACATTGAACTGGACCTGATATAAAAACCACTGAAAAGCAGAACCGGAAGTGATGCCAACAAACCGAGGCATATAAATAACAAGCGGGACAAAACAGCAACACTTCATTGGAGGCACACTGATGATGTTAACTAGCAGGGTGACCCTGGCAGGGTCTGCAATCAAACACACCGGCTTGGCGAGCAAGTCTGCAAGCTCAGAGGTAGATAGAGTCGAATTCTGCTGAACAGTCATGGGACTTGAAATATTAACCCTGCTCTTCTCTGTACAGATGCTGACAGACCTGCTGAGTTTCTCTAGCACTTTCTGTTTTTGTTTCAGATTTCTAGCATCTGAAAATCATTGGTTTTAGCAGCAGGGAGGGGTGGAGGGATTATCAACTGTAAAGCTAACATTACAGCCAGATCATCCATGATCTTATTGAATGGTGGAGCAGGCTTAAAGGGCCGAGTGGCTTACTTTTGGTACTTGTTATCACATTTATGATTTTCCTTCACCTTCTTGCAGGTTTTCCTCAGGATGGTGTCCTAGCCTAAAACACCTATAGCTGCTTTATCAAAGACCTTCTGTCCATTGTAAGGTGAGAGTTGGGAATGATTGCTGATGATCGCACAATGTTCAACATCATGCATTTCTACCCAGATACTGATATAGTCCATGTCCAAATGCAGCATAACATTCAGGCCTGGGCTGACTGGTGAGGAGTAACATTCACAACGTACAAGTGCCAGGCAATGATCATTTCAAGCAACAAAGAATCCAACCACCCAATGGAATTACCATCACTGAACCACCCCCCACCCCACCCCCACCACCACACTGTCAATATACTGGGAATTACCATTGACCAGAAACTGAAGTGGGACAGCAATATACGTACTGCTGCAACAAGAACAGGCTAGAAGCAGGGAATTCTGTTGTGAGTAATCCACATCCTAGCTGCTTGCAACCTGTCCACCGTCTACAAAGCACAGGTCAGGAGGCTGATTGAATACTTTCCAATCGCCTGGACCAGTGGAGTTCCAACAACACTCAAGAGTCTCCACACCATCCAGGAGAAAGCAGCCATCTAACAGCCTCAACTTTCGCTCCCTACCCCACCGACGTACAGTGGCAGGTGTGTGTGCACTATTTACCATAAGTCCATAAGAAATAGAAGCAGAATTGGTTTCTTTGGCCCATCGAGTCTGTTCTGCATTCAATCATAACTGATATGTTTCTCAATCCCTGCTGTCTGCCTTTTGCCAGTCAGCCAATCCTCTATTCAAGCCAGTACCTTACTCCTAACACCATGGGCTCATGTCTTATTTAGCAAGCCGTAGCACCTTATCAAAGGCTTTCTGGAAATCAAAATTGATCCTTTCTGGCCATGGGGACACACTATAGGATGGGAGAATGGATAATGTAGTTCCACTTTTCAAGAAAGGTAGTAGAGATGAACCAGGAAATTACAAACTGGTGAGTCTCATGTCCGTGGTAGGGAAACTGTTGGAGAAAATTCTAAACAAGAGAATTAATATCCATTTGGAAAAGCTTGGGTTAATTAGGGATAGTCAACATGCTTTTTCAAAGGGAGGGCATGCCTAACAACTTTGTTAGAACTTTTAGAAAATACAAATTTTTCAATCAAGTCTGTGGATGAGAGAAGTTCAGTTGCTACAGTTTATATAGATTTTAGCAAAGCTTTTGACGAGGTGCCACATGGGAATCTGATTGAGAAGGTTGAAGTGCATGGAATTCAGGGAAACTTGGCAATATGGATCAGAAACTGGCTTAGTAATAGGACATAAAGGGTAGTGGTAGAAGGCTGTTCGAGTGAGTGGAGGCCGGTGTCCAGAGATATACCACAAGGATTCAGTACTGGGACCCTTATTGTTTATTCTATACATAAATGTTGGGGGGTGGGGAAACGTTAAGCAAGTTTGCAGACAACACCAAGATTGATAAAGTGGTTAATAGTGAAGAAGATGGTTATAGGTTAGAGAAAGATATATATGGGTTTGTCAAATTGGCAGAGCTGTGGCAGATGGTATTTAACACTGATAAGTGTGAGGTGGTGCACTTTGGAAGAAAGATGATGAGGAAGCATTTAATGGATGGCAGGACACTGGGTAGCTTAGAGGAACAGAGGGATCTTGGGGTAATTATTCACAGATCCCTGAAATTGGCAGAGCACGTGAACAAGATAGTTAAGTAGGCATAAGGGATACTTGTGTCCATTGTTCGTGGTATAGAGTATAACAGCAATGAGGTAATGTTGGAGTTGTACAGAGCATTGGTTAGGCCACAGCTGGAGTGCTGTGTGCAGTTCAGGTCACCTTACTACAGGAAGGATGTGAAAGCACTTGAAGGGGGTACAGAGGATATTCACCAGAATGCTGCCTCAAATGGAACAATTGAGCTATAAGGAGAGACTAGATAGGCTTGGATTGTTTTCTTTAAAGCAGAGAAGACTGAGGAGGGACATGGTTGAGTTGTATAACATTATGAGGGTTATGGACAGTTTTAGGATAAGGGTAAGGAGATTCAGAAGGGATTTGAGAAAAAACTTTTTCACTCAAAGGGTGATAGAAATCTGGAATGCATTGCCTGGGAATTTAATGGAAGCCGGAAACCTTACAAACTTTAAATGGTATTTGGATGATCACTTGAAATATCATGTGATTCAAGGATATGGGACAAATGAGGAAAATTTGAATGAGAGAGCCTTTAGTGGTAGTTATTGCCAGTACAGACTCAATGGACCGAAGGGCCTTTTCTGCACTATATGGCTCTACGATGTCCACTGGCTCTCCTTTCTTTAACTTGCTTGTTACCTCCTCAAAGGGCAGCACAGTGGCTCAGTAGTTAGCACTGCTGCCTCACAACGCAAGGGACCCAGGTTTGATTCCATCCTCAGGTTACTGTCTTTGTGGAGTTTGCACATTCTCCCCGTACCTGATTGGGTTTCCTCTGGGTGCTCCGGTTTCCTCTCACAGTCCAAAGATATGCAGGTTAGGTGGCCATGCTAAGTTGCCCATAGTGGTCCAGGGATGTGCAGGCTAGGTGAATTAGCCATGGCAAATGCAGAGTTACATGGCTAGGGTAGGGGTGTGGGTCGGGATGGGATGCTCTTCAGAGGGTCGGTGTGGACTCCATGGCAGAATGGCCTACTTCCACACTGTAGGAAGTCTATGTTGAGAAAAACTTCTAACAATTTGTCAGGCATGACCTCCCCTTGACAAAGCTGTGCTGACTCAGCCCTTTTTACCATACACTTGCAAGTACTCCCAAGTCTCATCCTTAATAATGGACTCTAAAATCTTATGAATGACCAAGTTCAGGCTAACTGGCCTACAGTTTCCTGTCTTTTGCCTCCCTCCCTTCTTAATCACGGGTGTTATATTACCCATTTTCCAGTCCTCTGGGACCTTTCCTGAATCCAATGATTCCTGAAAGATGCCAATGCATACACAATCTCCTGTGCTTTCTCCTTCAAAACTCATGTACTGCAAGAACTGACCAAGCCTATCTAGGCAGACCCTTCCAATTCATGACCTCTGCCACCAAGGCGGATCAGGGCTGTGAATAAACAAGGACATATCTAACTGTAGGTTCCCCTCCAAGCCACACACCATCATGATCTGGGACTGTAGGGCTGTTGGGTCACAATCCTGGAATCCTGCCAGCAATGGTATTTTTGACCCTGTCCTTGGCAAGGCCTGAAATGTCTCACAAATCCTGCAGCTTTAGCCTAATGCAGTTTACTTGCTCAATCTTTGATTCCTGGATAGGATGACCTAATCCTCCCCCTGATGTTTCATACATCAGTAAAATGGAACAGACTTCACATGACACCAGGTTACAGTCCAACAGGTTTATTTGAAATCACAAGCTTTCAGAGCGCAGCCCCTTTGTCAGATGCAGTGAGAGGACAGCACACAGACACAGAGTTTAGAGGCAGAGAGATGAAGAGATGGTGTGAGTGGAGCGAACAAACCTAAAATGACTGACTGACTGCCTCCTTTTGAATCTTTAATCATTCATACATTCCTGCATTCTAGAAATTGCAGAAGCAGGATATGGAGAACTCTGTTAGAATCTGTTGGAATCAGACTGGTTTTATTCCAAAAGTGGGAATTTATAAAATGCCACACTGACTGACTGTGACTACAAATTGTGTGTTTCTTGAACAAGATAGAATGTATGAAATGATGAAATGATTCACCCCATATGTTTACGTGTGTGTGTGAGAGAGAGAGAGAAAAAGTGTGTGTGTGCGTGCGTGCATGCTTGAGTGTGTGCGTGTGTGGGAGTGAAAGTGTGCTGTATGGTTGTGCATGTGTGTGCGTGTGTGGGAGTGCATGTGTGAAAGTGTGTGTGTGAGAGATTGTAATAAATAATCCAAAGCTGTACAATCTGTACAATTTGTAGTCACAGTCAGTCAGTGTGGCATTTTATAAATTCCTGCTTTTGGCTTAAAACCAGCTTGATTCCACGTTAAAACTCTGAGACAGATTCCAAACAAGGCCTCACACCTACAATTCAGTGTCTGATGTGAGATGTCACCTTTTTGTATATTCCTCTTGCTCTGCCTGTTTGAAGTTTGGAAAGTTAGGCAGTCACTGATAAAACTAATTATCTCAGGGCGGTGACTTGAAACAGATTCTGGAATTTGCATCTTAACCAACTGAAACCTGCATCTTGGAGATAGTAAGGACTGTAGGTGCTGGAATCTAGAGTCAATAAACGTGGAGCTGAACAAACACAGCAGGTCAGACAGCATCAGAGGAGCAGGAAAGTCAACATTTTGGGCTGAAACCCTTCATCAGCCCTGGGGAGCCCAGAAATAAAAGGAGGGAGGGGGCTGGGGCTTGGGGAAAGGTAGGTGGGATAGTGATAGGTGGATGCAGATAACGGATTATAGTGATTGGTCAGTGGGAAGGGTGGAGTGGATAGGTGAGTAGGAAAATGGACAGGTCAGGGAGGCAGGACATGGGATAAGGCTGGGGGTGGAGGGATTTAGAAACTGGTGAAGTTAATATTCAGGCCCTTGGGCTGTAAGCTCCCAAAGCAAAACATCAGGTGTTGTTCCTCCAGTTAGATGTCACTCTGACAGTGGAGGAGGCCAAGAATGGACATGTCATCAGGAGAGTGGGAGGGGGAATTAAAATGGACGGCAACTGGAAGGTTGGATTAGTTGGTGCATGCAGAGCACAGATGCTCCACAAACTGGTCCCCAAGTCTGCCTTTGGTCTTCCAGATATAGAGGAAACCACATCGGGGGCAACAGGTGCAATAAATCAGGTTGGATGAGGCACAGGTAAATCTCTGCCAGATCAGGAAAGATTGTTTGGGACCTGGGATGGAGGTGAGAGGGGAGGTGCAGGGGCAGGTGTTGCACCTCTTGCGGTTGCAGGGAAAGGTACTGGGTATGGTGGAGAAGTCGTGGGGAGTGTGGAACTGACGAGTGAGTCGTGGAGTGAATGGTCTCTGCGGAAAGCGAACAGGGGTGGGGAGGGAAATATCTTTCTGGTGGTGGGGTCTGGCTGTAGGTAGCAGAAATGTCGGAGGATGATGCATTGGATTCGGAGGATGGTGGGGGTGGTACGTGAGTACAAGGGCGACTCTATTCTTATTGTTGTTGGTGGGAGGGGGATTTGAGGGCATCCTTAATTACAGAGGATGGGAAACTATGGTCACTAAAGTAGGAGGATAGAATGCCTCATCCTGGGAGCAGATGCGGAGGAGGCAGAGGAATTATGAGCATGGGATAGCATCTTTGCAGGAGGGTGGGTGAAAGGAGGTGTAGTCAAGGTAGTTGTGGGAGTTGGTGGGTTTGAAATGAATGTCAGTGGTGAGTCGGTTTCTGGAGATGGAAGGGAGGTTGGTGTCAGAAGTGGTCCAGGTGAACTTGAGGGCAGGGTGGAAGGTGTTAGGAAGTTGATGAACTGCTCCAGCTCCTTGCAGGAGGATGAGGCAATACCGATCCAGGCATCCATATAGCGGATGGCGCCAATATTGTCGCTGAAGAGGGACTGTTCTCCGTATTGTGATTCTGCAATTTGTACAATGCAGGAATGTATGAATGATTCAACAGCAGTTTGTGATTTCAAATAAACCTGATGGATTATAACTGTTCTTCCTCCCACCTATCCCCTCCTCCCACCTCAAGCCGCACCTCCATCTCCTACCGACCAACCTCATCCCGCCCCCTTGACCTGTCCGTCCTCCTGGACTGACCTGTCCCCTTCCTAACTCCCTACCTACACTCACCTTTCCTGGCTCCATCCCCGCCTCTTTGACCTGTTTGTTTCCTCTCCACCTATCCTCTCCTCTATCCGCCTCCCACTCTCTCCCTATTTATTTCAAAAACCCCCTTCCCCTCCCCCTTTTCTGATGAAGGGTCTAGGCCCGAAACGTCAGCCTTCCTGCTCCTGTGATGCTGCTTGGCCTGCTGTGTTCATCCAGCTCTGCACCTTGTTGTCTCGGATTCTCCAGCATCTGCAGTTCCTACTATCTCTGGATTATAACCTGATATGGTGTGGTGTTATTTTTGACTTTGGCCATTCCAGTCCGACACAGGCTCCACATAATGTAACAGACTTGTTTATTTACTAAATTAAAGAACTCTGGCTGAACAGAAGATCTGACGGTTTAAACAGAATCATCTCCACGCCACCGATGGAAGACAATCTGCATTAATTGTTACGTATCAAACGGACACAAAAGAACCCATAAACAGTTCTCACTGTGTGATTTCATTTCAACAGCTCATCCAGCTGGTCTCAAGAATATCTCCTTTTTGTTCTTATAAACTGAGGTGAAAGTTTTTGGGGTAGTAGGAACTGCAGATGCTGGAGAATCCAGCTCTACACCGTGTTATCTCTGAAAGTTTTTGGGATCAGGTTTCGTTTCGCCACTATATCTCTGGCCATGACTCGGTGCCAGACAGATTGCGTCGAGAAACCTCTCTGCCAGGCTTTTCGTAACCTTGGAATCCTCGTGAGTAAATATGCCTGGTACTTTCTCACGTTTCCTCTGATACTTTCTGCTGTTCTGGGTTCAGGCTTTTACTTCTTACCGATAAATGAAAGCAATGACATCGAAGAGCAATTCACACCCATACATGGAC
>NW_025968714.1:17255-21303 GCF_021869965.1 Rhincodon typus | reverse complement strand
AGAGTGTGACAGAGAATGGAAAATAGAGAGAGAGGGATAGGAATGGGAGAGAGAGAGAGGAAGAATAGAAATAGACGGAGAAATATTAATGGGGAGATAGAGACAGGATGGGAAATAGGGAGAGAGGAATAATAGAAGAGAGAGAGAACGATAGTCACGGGGTGGGGGGGAGAGAAAGAGAGAGAGATACCATGAGAAACAGAGAGAGAGAGAGACGGGTATGGGGAGAAAGGGATAGAGAGAGACAGAGACAAAGGGAGAGAGATTGAGAGGGCGAGAGAGACATGGAGAGAGAGAGATAGATAGGGAGAGAGACAGAGAGAGACAGGAAGGGATAGAGAAGGAGAGACAGAGAGAGAGTGAGAGACAGAGACAGAAAGTGAGAGAGAGACACAAAGAGAAATAGAGAGAGGCAGAGACAGGGAGAGATAGAGAGAGGAAGAGAAGCTGAGACAGAGACAAAGACAGAGAGAGAAAGAGAGCGAGACAGAGAGAGACGTTGAGAAGTTGAGGGAGAGGCAGGCAGGGAGGGAGATACAGAGAGAGACAAGAAGAGAGAGAGACAGAGAGACATAGAGATAGAAGAGAGAGAAAGAAAGAAAAACAGAGAGAGAGAGACAGAGAGAGAAGGAGGGATAGAGAGAGTGTGATGGAGAGAGAGAGACAGGGAGAGGGAGAGAGAGGGAGAGATGGGGGGAGGTACAAGAGAGAGATATATAGAGATGGACAGCAAGAGAGGGGGAGAAACAGAGAGACAGTGGGGGATAGAGGCAGCAAGAGACAGAAAAAGAAAGACAGGGAGAGATTGATAGAGAGATAGAGAGACTGAGATGGGGAGAGAGAAAAAGAGACAGAGACAAGGAGAGAGGGAGAAAGGGAGACAGATAGAGAGAGAGAAAAAGGGAGAAGGAGAGACAGGGGAGAGCGAGAGAGATTGACAGAGAGAGAGGCAGAGAGATAGAGAGAGAGGCAGGGAGGGATAGAGTGAGAGAGACAAGGAGAGACAGTGAGGGATAGAGACAGCGAGTGAGAGAAAGAGAGACAGGGAGTGATAGAGAGGGACATGGATGGATAGAGACAGAGAGATATACAAAAAACGTGACAGACAGTAATGTAATATATATAGATAGAGAGAGAGAGAGAGAGAGACAGAGACATGGAGAGCGAGAAATAGAGAGAAGCAACGAGATAGAGAGAGAGAGAAAGAGATAGAGACATAGCGAGAGGTATATACAGAGAGAGATAGAGAGAGAGAAAGAATGGGGGAGAGAAAGAGAGAGACGGAGGGATAGATAGAGAGAAAGACTGAGACAGAGACAAAGTGAGAGGGATAAAGAGAGGAAGAGAAAGAGAAAGAGTGAATGAAACAGGGAGAAAAAGAGAGAGAAAGAGAAAGAAAGAAAGATAGACATACACATAGAGAGAGACAGAGAGAGAGAGAAAGAAAGATAGAGAGAGAGAGAAAGATGGGTGTGGGGGGAGAGACAGAGACAAGGAGAGAGGGAGAAATGGAGAAAGAGAGAGAGATAGGGATAGGTAGAGCGAGAGGGTGAGAGTGAGTGAGTGAGAGAGTGAGAGACAGAGACAGAGGCAGAGGCAGAGGCAGAGACAAGACGAGAGGGAGAAAGTGAGAGAGGGAGACAGAAACAGAGAGAGACTGAGAGGGCAACAGACACATGGAGAGAGAGAGATAGGGAGAGATACAGAGAGAGACAGGGCGAGATAGGGAGAGAGAGAGAGAGAGAGAAAGAGACAGGGAGGGACAGAGAGAGAGACATGGATGGATATATGCAAATAGAGAGACAGAGAGTGAGAGAGAGAGACAGAGGTAGACAGAGAGAGAGAGATAGAAAGAGATAGAGACAGGGAAGAAAAGATAAACGGAGATAGAGAGACAGAGATTTATACAGAGAGAGAGATAGAGAAAGAGAGATAGAGACAGAGAGAGTAAGGGGGGATAGTGAAAGAGAGAGAGACAGGGAGGAATAGAGATAGAGACAGAGAGACATCGAGAGGGTGAGAAAGACATGGAGACAGGGAGTGAGATAGGGAGCGAGAGTGGGACGGGGGGGAGAGAGAGAGAGAGAAGTAAATAAATGGACAGAGAGGGAGAGACAGAGAGACAGACAGAGAGAGGGGGAATGAGAGAGAGAGAGAGACAGAGAGAGAGGGGCAGGGAAAGAGAGAGAGACAGTAAGAGAGAGAGAAAGAGAGAGAGAAAGAGAGAGAGAAAGAGAGAGAGACAGAGAGAGAGACAGAGAGAGAGACAGAGAGAGTTAGATAGAGAGAGAGACTGCGACAGAGACAAAGAAAGAGGGATAAAGAGAGAAAGGGAAATAGAGAATGAATGAAACAGGGAGGGATAGAGAGAGAAAGAAAGAAACGTGGGAGAGAGTGAGAGACAGAGACAAAGAGAGAGGGAGAAAGGGAGAGAGAGAGAGAGGGAGAAAGGGAGAGAGATAGAGAGAGAGGGAGAGAGATGACGAGAGAGAGAGAGCGACAGAGAGAAAGGGTAGGAGAGAGAAGTTGGGGGGAAAGAGAGATAGGTAGGGATAGAGAGAAAGAGAGAGAGAAAGAGAGAGACAGCGAAAGTTAGACTGAGAGTGAGACTGAGGCAGAGACCAGGAGAGAGGGAGAAAGAGAGGGAGATAGAGAGAGAAAGAAAGACAGGGGAGAGATACAGGGGGAGAGAGATGGGGGAGAGACAGTGAGTGACAGAAACAGAGACAAGGAGAGAGGCAGAGAGGGGGAAATGGCGTGAAAGAGAGAGAAACAGAGACAGAGAGAAAGAGACAGATTGAGAGGGTGAGAGATACATGGAGAGAGAGAGACAGAGAAAGAGAGAGAGAGTAAGACAGAGAGAAAAGGAGAGAGAGCGCGAGACAGAGAGAAAGAGAGAGACATGGCGAGAGAGAGAGAGTGAAAGAGGTAGAGAGAGAGATGGTGAGAGAGAGAGTGAGACTGAGAGAGAGACAAGGAGGGAGAGAGAGAGACACAGGAGGAATAGAGAGAGAGACATGGATGAATGTAGAGAGAGAGAGACATGGAGGGATTGGGATAGAGAGACACAGAAGAGAGAGAGACAGCAATAGAGTGAGAGAGACAGAGAGTGAGAGAGTGAGAGAGTGAGAGCGAAAGGGGGAGAAAGAGAGAGACAAGAGGGGAGAGAGAGAGTGAGGGAGAGTGAGGGAGAGAGAGTGAGAAAGAGAGAGAGAAAGACAGCGAGAGTTTGATAGAGACAGGGAGTGAGAGTGAGAGACAGACAGAGACAAGGAGAGTGGGAGAAAGAGAGTGAAGGAGACAGAGAAAGAGAGAGATTGAGAGGGCAAGAGAGGCATGGGGAGAGAGAGAGAGAGACAGGGAGGGAGAGAGATTGGGAGGGAGTGATAGAGAGAAAGACATGGAGGGATAGAGTCAGAGAGAGAGAGACACGGACAGAGAGAGAGAGAGAGGATGAGACGTAGAGAGAGACAGGGAGGGATAGAGAGAGAAAGAGAATCAGGGAGAGATAGATACAGAGAGAGACTGAGACAGAGACAAGGAGAAGGAGAAAGGGAGAGACAGAAAGTGAGCGACAGAAAGAGGGGGGGAGAGAGAGCCGGGGGAGAGAGAGACAGAGACAAGGAGAGAGGGAGAATGGGAGATATAGAGAGAGAGAGAGAGAAATTGAGAGGGACAGAGAGACATGGGGAGAGAAAGAGTGAGAGACAGAGAGAGAGAGACATGGCTAAAGAGAGAGAGAGAGCGAGACTGAGAAAGAGAGAGAGAAAAGAAAGAAAGAGATAGACAGAGATAGAGATATATATTTTGAGGGAGAGATAGTGAGAGAGAGAAAGAGACAGTGAGAGAGAGGGAGGGAGTGATAGAGACAGAGGGAGGGATAGAGACAGAGAGAGAGACAGAGAGGGGTAGTGAGAGAGGGAGAGGGAGAGAGAAAGACGGAGAGCGATAGAGAGAGACAGAGAAAGGGGGAGAGCGAAGTGAGAGTCAGAGACAGAGACAAGGAGAGAGGGAGAAAGGGATAGAGATAGAGAGAGAAAGAGAGAGA
>NW_025968714.1:14939-17245 GCF_021869965.1 Rhincodon typus | reverse complement strand
AGAGAAAGAGAGACACGCAGAGAAAGAGAGACACGCAGAGAAAGAGATACAGAGAGAGAGATAGGCAAGGAGTGATAGAGAGAGAGACATGGATGGATAGAGAGATACACAGAAAGAGAGAGACAGGGAGGGACAGAGAGTGACAGAGACAGAGGGACTCAGGGAGGGACAGAGAGACAGAGGGACGCAGGGAGGGACAGAGAGACAGAGGGACGCAGGGAGGGATAGAGAGAGACAGGGAGGGATAGAGAGCAACAGAGAGACAAAGAAAGACAGGGTGAGATAGACAGAGAGAGAGAGGGACAAGGGGAGAGAGCGAGACAGGGAGAGATAGAGATAGAGATAGAGAGAGAGAGATTGAGAGGGTGAGAGACACACGTGGAGAGAGAGACAGGGAGGGATAGAGGGAACGACATGGATGGATATAGAGAGATAGAGAGACATATGGGGAGACAGAGTGAGAGAGACAGGGATAGGGAGAGAGAGAGAGCGGCAGAGAGAGAGCGGCAGAGAGATAGCAAGAGAGAGAGAGATAGAGAGACTGATAGGGCAAGAGAGAGATTGATGGGGCAAGAGAGACAGGGAGAGAGAAAACAAGACAGAGACAGCGAGACTGAAAGAAAGAGACAGACAGACAGAGAGAGAGACAGGGAGGGACAGAGAGTGACAGAGAGAGAGAGAGAGAGACAGGGAGGGATAGAGAGCGACAGAGACAGAGACAAGGAGAGAGATTGAGAGGGCAAGAGAGACATGGAGAGAGAGAGAGACAGGAAGATAGAGTGAGCGACATACAGAGAGAGAGATGGCGAGAGAGCCAGAGAGAGAGAGCGCGATGGCAAGTGAGAGCAAGACAGAGAGAGAGAGACAGGAAGAGAGAGAGATACAGAGAGGGGGAGGGGGAGAGAGAGAGAGAAGGAGAGAGACAGACAGTGAGGTATAGAGAGAGAAAGACATAGAGAGAGAAAGACCCAGAGAGAGAGAGAGACAGGGAGAGGGAGGGAGACAGGGAGACAGAGAGAGAGAGACAGATAGAGAGTGATAATGAGAGAGTAAGAGAGAGATGGCGATAAAGAGAGAGTAAGAGAGAGATGGCGACAGAGAGAGGGGAAGGCAGTGAGACTGAGGGAGAGATAGATGGATAGAGAGACTGGGACAGAGACATGGGTAGACAGATAAAGGGAAAGAGTGAGAAAGAGAGAGAGAGAATGAGAGGGCGAGAGAGACATGAAGACAGACAGCGATAGGGAGAGAGTGATCGAGACAGCGAGAGAGAGAAAGAGAGAAGGCGGGAGAGAGAGAGAGAAGGCAAGAGAGTGAGCGAACGCAAGAGAAAGAGAGAGAGAAGGAGAGAGAGAGAGAGCGCAAGGGTGAGAGAGAGAGAATGAGAGAGAGAGAATGAGACAGTGAGACAGTAAGAGGAGAGAGAGAGGGGGGTGGTTTTGGGGTGAGGGAGTGACAGAGAGAGAGAGATGGGGACAGAGAGAGGGGGACAGGGAGAGAGATAGAAAGAGAAAGACTGAGACAGAGACACGGAGAGAGGGAAAAAATGTGTGAGAGAGAGAACGAGACAGAGAGAGATTTTGAGAGGGCAAAAGAGAAATGACGAGAGCAAGAGATAGTGAGAGAACGAGCGAGAGAGAGATGGTGAGAGAGGGGGGAGACAGTGGGAGAGAGAGGGGGAGACAGGGAGGGAGAGACAGAAAGAAAGAGACGAGGAGAGAGAGAGTGTGTGATAGAGAGTGAGAGAGAGATGGTGACAGAGAGACGGGGAGACAGGGACAAGGAGAGAGGGAGGAACAGAGAGTGACAAAAAGAGAGAGAGAGAGAAAGAGAGACGGGAGAGAGAGAATGAGAGACAGGGACAAGAGAGAGGAAGAGAGAAAGAGAGAGACAGGAAGGCATAGATATGAGAGAGAGAAAGAGAGAGAGAGAGAGACAGGAACAAGGAGAGAGAGAGACGGAGAGAGAGAAAGACAGGGAGAGATAGAGAGAGAGAGACTGAGACAGGGACAAGGATAGAGGAAGAGAGGAAGAAAGGGAGAGAGAAAAAAAAGAGGGAGACAGGGAGGGCTAGAGAGTGAGAGACATGGAGACGGAGAGATATATACAGAGTGATAGAGAGAGAGTGATAGAGAGAGAGTGATAGAGAGAGAGTGATAGAGAGAGAGTGAGAGGAGAGAGTGAGACAGAGATGGTGACAGAGAGAGGGGGTGACAGGGAGAGAGAGGGGGTGACAGGGAGAGAGAGGGGGTGACAGGGAGAGAGAGGGACAGAGAGAGGGACAGAGAGAGGGACAGAGAGAGGGA
>NW_025968714.1:13216-14929 GCF_021869965.1 Rhincodon typus | reverse complement strand
AGAGAGAGGGACAGAGAGAGGGACAGAGAGAGGGACAGAGAGAGGGAAGTTGAGAGAGAGAGAGAGAATGAGACTGTGACAGGACAGAGAGAGAGAGTGGGGGGGAGGAAGCGACAGAGAGAGAGTGAGAGAGAGAGATAGCAAGGATAGTGGAACAAAGGGAGACAGAGAGAGACAGATGGCGACAGAGAGAGGGGGTGACAGGGAGAGAAAGACAGACCGAGAGAGAGACTGAGACAGAGACAAGGATAGAGGGAAAAAGGGAGAGAGTGAGAGAGAAAGAGAGAGACAAAAAGAGAGAGAGAGAGAGAAAGAGGGTGAGAGAGACATGAAGACAGACAGAGAGAGTGAGAGAGACAGGGACAGAGAGAGAGAGAGACAGAGATAGAGATAGTGAGTGAGACACAGGGAGAGGGAGAGAGAGAATGAGAGAGAAAGAGGGAGAGAGAGAATAAGAGAGAAAGAGTGAGAGAGAGAGCGATTGAGAGAGACAGATACAGATAGAGAATCAAAGAGATATATATAGAGAGAAAGAGATACACACAGAGAGGGAGAAAAGATTCACAGAGATAGAGAGAGATATATACAGAGAGAGATAGAGAGAGAGAGATAGAGTGAGAGAGAGAGAGAGAGAGAGACAGAGAGATGTCGATAAAGAGAGACAGTGACTGAGACGAGGAGAGAGAGACAGGGAGAGATACAGAAAAAAAGAGATTGAGAGGGCGAGAGAGACATGGAGAGAGACACAGAGGGATAGAGAGAAGGACATGGATGGATAGAGAGACAGAGGCACACAGAGTGAGAGAGAAAGAAAGGGAGAGATAGAAAAAGAGAGAGAGAGGCAGAGAGAGAGGCAGAGAGAAAGAGGCAGAGCAAGAGAGAGGTACAGAGAAGGAAAAAAGATAGACACAGAGATAGAGAGAGAGACATATATACAGAGAGAGAGAAAGAGTGAGGGAGAGGGAGACGCAGAGACACACAGGGAAGGATAGAGAGAGAGACACACAGAGGGAGGGAGGGAGAGAGAGAGGGTGGGGCAGAAGGAGAGAGATTGGGAGGGAGAGGGGGGAGACAGAGAGAGACAGGGAGAGAAAGAGAGAGAGGCAGAAGGAGACAGGGAGAGACAGAGAGACAGGGAGGGATAGATAGAGAGAGACTGAGACAGAGACAACGAGAGAGGGAGAAAGAGAGAGTGGAACGAGAGAGAGAAAGAGGGAGAGATAGAGAGAAAGAGAGACAGAAAGCGATAGAGAGAGAGATAGGGAGAGAGACAGGGAGGGATAGAGAGCGACAGAGAGAGAGAGACAGAGACAGGCAGGGAGGGATAGAGAGAACGACATGGATGATATATAGAGAGTGAGAGAGACAGGGAAAGGGAGGGAAAGAGCGAGGGAGGGAGGGAAAGAGAGAGAAAGAGGGAGAGAGGCAGAGAGCTAGCGAGAGAGAGAGAGAAAGAGAGAGATTGATAGGGCAAGAGAGACAAAGAGAAAGAGCGATAGGGAGAGACGAAGTGAGACAGAGAAAGAGAGAGATAGTGAGACTGAAAGAAAGAGACAAAGAAAGAGAGAGAGAAAGAGAGACACAGAGAGAGGGGGACAGGGACAGGGAGAGATAGATAGAGAGAGACTTACACAGAGAAATGATATTGGAAGAAAGGGGCAGAGACACAGAGAGAGAGAGAGAGAGATTGATAAAGAGAGACAACGACAGAGA
>NW_025968714.1:7075-13206 GCF_021869965.1 Rhincodon typus | reverse complement strand
AAGGGGAGAGAGAGACAGGGAGAGACACAGAAACAGAGAGAGAGAGAAAGAAAGAGAGAGAGATTGGGAGGGCGAGAGAGACATGGAGAGAGACAGAGAGATAGGGAGAGAGAGAGTCAGGGAGAGATAGAGAGAAGGACATGGATGGAGAGAGAGACAGAGATACACAAAGAGCGAGAGAGACAGAGAGATAGGGAGAGAGAGACAGGGATCAGGAGAGAGATAGAGAGGCAGAGAGATAGACAGAGAAAGAAATAGACACAGAGGGGAAAAAAGAGATGGAGAGATAGACAGAGATAATATACAGAAGGGAGAGATGGAGAGAGAGAGACAGGGAGAAGGAGAGAAAGTAACAGAGACAGGGAGGGATAGAGACGGACTGAGAAAGACAGGGAGAGAAAGAGATACACACAGAGAAGGAAAAAAGTTTGAGATAGAGAGATGGAGGGAAAGAGAGAGACAGGGAGAGAGAGAAGGAGAGAGAGAGGGGGGACAAAGACAGACAGAGAGAGATAGGGACAGAGCGAGAGAGACAGAGCGAGGGAGAGACACGGAGAGATAGATAGAGAGACAGAGACAAGGAGAGAGAGAGACACGGAGGGATAGAGAGAGATAGAGTAGAGAGAGAGAAAAAAGGAGAGAGGAAGCGATAGAGAGAGACAGTGAGAGAAAACGAGAGTGAGAGAGAGATGGGGACAGAGAAAGGGGAGACAGGGAGAGAGAGATAGAAAGAAAGAGACTGAGACAGAGACACGGATAGATGGAAAAAGAGAGACAGACAGAAAGAGACGGAGAGAGAGTTTGAGAGGGTGGAAGAGAAATGAAGAGAACGAGAGATAGGGAGAGATGGTGAGAGAGAGAGAGATGGTCGGGGGGGGAGACAGGGGAAGAGAGAGAGAGAAGGAGACGGGGAGGGATAGAGACAAAGAGAGAGAGAGAGAGACAGACAGAGCGAGAGAGAGACAGACAGAGCAAGAGAGAGACAGTGGAAGAGAGAGAGAGCGAGACAGAGATCAAGAGACAGGGGGAGGTAGGTTGAGAGAGACAGGGAGGGATAGAGACAGAGTAAGACAGTGAGAGATTGTAAGAGAGAGAAAGTGAGAGAGACAGAGAGAGAGGAGAGTAGGGTTAGAGAGAGACGGGAGAGAGAGTGAGAGAGACAGAGAGAGAGGAGAGTAGGGTTAGGGACAGACAGGTAGAGAGAGAGTTAGAGAGAGACAGGAGGAGAGAGAGTGAGAGAGAGACAGGAGGAGAGAGAGTGAGAGAGACAGGAGGACAGAGAGTGAGAGACAGAGACAGGAGGAGAGAGAGTGAGAGACAGAGACAGAGACAAGGAGAGAGAATGAGAGTTTGAGGGAGACATGGAGAGACAGAGAGAGAGGGATAGGCATAGACAGAGATAGAGACAGAAAGACAAAAAGATATATAGACCGAGAGAGACAGACATAGAGAGAGAGAGAGAGAGAGAGAGAGAGAGAGAGAGAAAGAGATGGAGAGAGAGGGAGAGGGAGAGAGAGAGAGAGACAAGGACAGGGAGTGAGAGAGAAACAGGGACAGGGAGTGAGAGAGAGAGAGACAGGGAGAGATGGAGAGAGACAGAGACAGAGAGAGAGGGAGCGATAGAGAGAGCAAGGGACAGAATGATAGAGAGAGTGAGAGAGAGATGCTGACAGAGAGAGTGATAGATGGGGAGAGAGAGAGAGAGACAAGGAGAGATAGTTAGATAGAGAGAGACAGAGACAGAGACAGAGACAGAGATAGAGGGTAAAAGGGAAAGAGACAGCGAGGGGGAGAGAGAGAAAAGGAGAGAGATAGAGATAGAGAGACAGAGGGAAAAAAAGATAGACAGAGATAGAGAGATAGAGAGAGATATATACAGAGAGTCAGAGAGAGAGAAAGAGACAGGGAGAGATGAAAAGAGAGACTGAGACAGAGACAAGGATAGAGAGAGAAAAGGGAGAGAGAGAGAGACGGAGAAAGAGAGAGAGAGACAGGGAGGGATAGATAGAGACAGACAGAAACAGGGAGAGAGTGAGAGAGAGGTGGTGACAGAGAGGAGTTAGACAAGGGGGAGAGAGAAAGAGATAGACAGGGGAGAGATAGATAGATAGAGGGAGACTGAGACAGAGACAGAGAGGGAAAAAGGGAGAGAGAGGAAGAGAGGGAAATTGAGCAGGTAAGAGAGACATGAAGAGAGAGAGAGAGAGAGAGAGATAGGGAGAGAACGAGCGAGACAGAGAGAGGGAGAGATGGTGAGACAGGGAGAGAGAGAGAGAGACAGGGAGAGAGAAAGAGACAGGGAGAGATGGAAAGAGAGACTGAGACAGAGACAAGGATAGAGGGAGGAAGAAAGATAGACAGGGAGAGATAGAGAGAGACAGACAGACACCGGCAGAGAGAGAGAGAGAGAGAGACAGGGAGCGATAAAGAGAGCGAGGGAGAGATGGTGACAAGGAGTGGGGAAGACCGGGAAAGACAGAGAGACAGACCGGGAGAGATAGAGAGACACTGAGGCTGAGGCAGAGACAGAAATAGAGGGGGGAAAGGGAGAGAGAGAGAAAGAGAAAGAGATTGAGCGGACAAGAGAGACATGGAGAGAGAGAGAGAGAGAACGAGCAAGACAGAAAGAGGGAGAGATGGCTAGAGGGAAAGAGGGAGAGATATGGAGAGAGAGAGACAGGGAGAGATAGATAGAGAGAGAGACTGAGACAGAGACAAGGAGAGAGGGAGAAAAAGAGACACATGAGGGAGAGATAGAGAGAGAGAGAGACGGGAAGGGATAGACAGAGGAGAGAGAGTGAGAGACAAAGAGAGAAGAGGAGAGAGGGAGAAAGGGAGAGAGGTCGAGAGAGAAAGAGGGAGAGTGCAGACTGAGAAGAGAAAGAGAGAGATTGAGAGGGCGAGAGATACATGAAGAAAAAAAGAGACAGGGAGAGAGAGAGAGTGCAAGACAGAGAAAGAGAGATGGCGAGAGAGAAAGAGAGACGGGGAGACAGAGAGTGAGAGAGTGAATGATTTTTGAGAGAGAGAGTGAGACTGACAGAGAGAGAGAGTGAGGGATAGAGAGAGAGAGTGAGGGATAGAGAGAGACATGGATGGATATATAGAGAGAGGGACAGAGAGAGAGACAGGTAAGGGGAGAGAGAGAGACAGAGAGGGACAGAGACAGAGAGAGACAGGAAGGCATAGAGACAGAGAGAGCGATTTCGAGAGAGAGAGGGACAGGGAGAGATAGAGAGAGAGAGAAAACGATTTTAAGAGAGAGACAGTGGGACTGAAAGAGAGAGAGATAGGGACAGAGAGAGATAGAGAGACATGGAGAGAAAGAGAGAGACCAGGAGATATAGAGAGAGAGAGACATGGATGGATATAGAGAGAAAGACAGACACAGAGTGAGACTGACAGAAAGAGAGAGATGGGGTGGAGAGAGAGAGAGACAGGGAGAGAGAGATAGAGAGAGACTGAGATAGAGGGAGAAAGGGAGAGAGATACAGAGATACAGAGAGAGAGACAGGGAGGGATAGAGAGAGACAGGGAGAGAGAGAGAGGGAGGGTGACACAGAGAGGGGGAGACGGGGAGAGATGGAGAGAAAGACATGGATGGATAGAGAGAGAGAGAGAGAGACACACACACAGAGACAGATAGGGAGGCAGAAAGAGAGAGATAGGCAGTGAGGGATAGAGAGAGAGATAGGTATGAATAGAGAGAGAGGGAAGGACAGGGGGACGGGGAGAGAGAGAGAGAGAAAGACGGGAGAGAGACAGAGAGCAAGAGGGAGGCAGGGAGAGAGAGAAAAGAAGAGAAAGTGAGAGAGAGATAGTCAGAGATAGAGAGATAGACAGAGATAGAGAGGCAGAGAAAGGGAATGAAGATAGACAGAGATAGAGAGAGATATATACAGAGAGAGAGATAGATAGATAGAGAGAGAAACTGAAACAGAGACAAGGAGAGAGGGATAAAGAGAGTAAGAAAGGGAGAGAGAGAAAAGGGAGAGAAAGAGAGAGAGAGACGGGAAGGAATAGAGAGAAAGACAGGGGAGAGACAGCGGGAGAGAGATAGGGGGAGAGAGAGTGAAAGATAGAGACATGGAGAGTGGGAGAAAGGGAAAGAGTTAGAGAGAGATTGAGAGTGCGAGAGAGACATGGAGAGAGAGAGATAGGGAGAAAGAGTGAGAGAGAGAAAGAGATACACAGAGAGAGGGAATAAAAAGATAGACAGAGATAGAGAGAGATTCAGGAAGAGGGAGAGACAGGCAGGCATAGAGACAGAGATAGAGAGAGACTCAGGGAGAGATTTATCCAAGGATTCTGTGGGAAGCGAGGGAAGAGATCGCAGGGCCTTTGGCGATGGTCTTTTTGTCCTCACTGTCCACGGGTATAGTGCTGGGAGATTGGAGAGAGGCAAACGTCATTCCCTTGTTCAAAAAAGGGAGTAGGGATAACCCCGGAAATTACAGGCCAGTCAGTCTTACGTCAGTGGTGGGCAAGTTATTGGTAAGGGCTCTGAGAGATAGGATTTATGATCACTTGGAAAGGCACAGTTTGATTCGTGATAGTCAGCATGGATTTGTGAGGGGTAGATCATGCCTCACAAACCTTACCGAATTCTTTGAAGAGGCGACCAAACACGTAGATGAAGGTAGAGCAGTGGATGTGGTATACATGGATTTAAGTAAGGCGTTTGATAAGGTTCCCCATGGTAGGCTCATGCAGAAGGTAAGGAGGCATGGGATAGGGGGAAATGTGGCAGGTTGGATTCAGAACTGGCTGACTCTTCGAAGACAAAGGGTGGTAGTGGATGGAAAATATTCAACATGGTGCTCAGTTACGAGTGGTGTACCACAAGGATCTGTTCTGGGTCCTCTTCTATTTGTGATTTTCGTAAATGATTTGGATGAAGGAGTGGAAGGGTGGATTAGCAAGTTCGCGGACGATACGAAGATGGGTCACGTTGTGGACAGCGCGGAGGGCTGCTCGAGGTTACAAAGGGACATTGATAGGATGCAGAGCTGGGCTGAGAAGTGGCAGATGGAGTTTAACCCTGAAAAGTGTGAGGTGATTCATTTTGGAAGGACAAACTTGAAAGCAGAATACAGGGTTAACGGGAAGATTCTTGACTGTGTGGAGGAGCAGAGGGATCTTGGGGTTCATCTCCACAGTTCCACCCAGGTGGATAGAGTTGTTAAGAAGGTGTATGGTGTGTTAGCTTTCATTAATAGAGGGATTGAGTTCGAGAGCCGTGAAGTTATGCTCCAGCTATACAAAACCCTGGTTCGGCCACATCTGGAGTATTGCGCCCAGTTCTGGTCGCCTCATTACAGGAAAGATGTGGAAGCGTTGGAAAAGGTGCAGAGGAGATTTACCAGGATGTTGCCTGGAATGGAGGGAAGGTCTTACGAGAAGAGGTTGAGAGAGCTAGAGCTTTTCTCTTTAGAATGACGAAGGATGAGAGGTGACTTGATAGAGGTGTACAAAATGATCAAAGGTATAGATAGAGTAGACAGCCAGAGACGTTTTCCTAGGGTGGAGGTAGCTATGACGAGGGGGCGTAGTTTTAAAGTGAGGGGAGGTAGATATAGGGGAGACGTCAGAGGTAGGTTCTCTACTCAGAGAGTGGTCGGGGCGTGGAATGCATTGCTGGGAGAGGGTAGTGGATTCGGCCTCATTAGGGGCATTTAAGCGGCTATTAGATGGGCATATGGATGATAGTATAAGGTAGAGGTGGAGGTTAGATAGACCTTAGGTTCAGGGTAAAAGTTCGGCACAACATCGTGGGCCGAAGGGCCTGTACTGTGCTGTACTGTTCTATGTTCTATGTGAGAGAGAGAGGGAGAGGCAGGGAGAGATAGATAGAGAGAGAGACAGAGAGGGAGAGACAGAGACAGAGACAGAGAGAGAGAGACAGAGACAGAGACATGAATGGATACTGAAAGAGGGAGAGAGACACAGAGAGAGAGAGAGAGACAGTGATGGATAAAGAGAGAGAGAAAGACAGGTAGGGATAGAGGTAGAGAGACAGGGAGGGATAAAGAGAGACAGTGAGAGGTATAGGGAAGGAGAGGGAGAGAGATAGATAGAGAGATAGATAGAGAGATGGATAGAGAGATGGATAGAGAGAGACAGAGAGAGAG
>NW_025968714.1:3605-7065 GCF_021869965.1 Rhincodon typus | reverse complement strand
AGAGAGGGAGAGAGACAGGGAGGGATAGAGGGAGACAGGGAGGGATATAGACTGACAGTGAGAGAGAGAGACAGGGAGGGATACAGGGAGAAATAGACAGAGAGACAAAGAGAGATGGGGAGCGAGAGAGACACAGGGACGGATTGATAGAGAGAGAGACAGGGACCAAGACAAGGAGAGAGAGAGAGAGAGAGAGAGAAAGGGAGAGAGATTGCAGAGGGTGAGGGAGACATGGAGAGAGAGAGACACAGAGAAAGAGAGACAGGGAGGGACAGAGAGAAAGACATGACTGGATAGAGAGACAGAGACACATAGAGAGACAGAGACACACAGAGAGTGAGAGAGAGAGACAGAGACAGAGAGTGAGAGAGAGATGGGTATCAAGAGAGGGGTAGACAGAGAGAGAGAGAGAGATAGACAGATATAGAGAGGCAGAGAGATAGAGAGAGAGAAAGAGATACACAGAGAGAGGGGAAAAAAGATACACAGAGATAAAGAGATATATACTGAGAGAGAGAGTGACACAGAGACAGTGAGGGAGAGATGGGTGACAGAGAGAGGGGGATACAGGGAGAGATAGATAGAGAGACTGAGAAGGAGACACGGATAAGGGAAAAAAGGAGAGAGAGAGAGATTGAGCAGGCCAGAGACATGAATAGAGAGAGAGAGAGAGAGAGAGATAGGGAGAGACGAGCAAAACAGAGAGAGACAGAGAGAGGCAGGAAGGCATAGAGACAGAAAGAAAGAGAGAGAGAGTGAGACAGAGACAGAGAGAGAGACAGAGACAGAGAGAGAGAGATACAGGGAGAGATAGAGAGAGACTGAGACAAAAACAACGAAAGAGGGAGAAAGGGAGAGGGGGAGAGAGAGAGAGAGAGAGAGACAGGGAGGGACAAGGAGAGAGAGAGAGAGAGAGACATAGCAAGAGAGAGATGATGGTAGAGAGAGAGAAAGAGAGAGACAAGGAGAGACAGGGATAGGGAGAGAGAGTGCGCCAGAGACAGAGAGAGAGTGAGAGATGGCAAGAGAGAGAGCCACAAAGGGAAAGAGGGAGAGAGAGCAAGACAGAGAGAGGAGGAGGATAGAGAGGGAGGCATGGATGGATATAGACAGAGAGAGGACAGACAGTGTGACAGGGAGGGAGAGAGACAGTGAGGGGTGGGAGAGAGAGAGACAGGGGAAGAGAAAAAAGGGTAGAGACAGAGTGAGATACAGAGACAAGGAGAGAGAGTGAGAAGCTGAGTGAGACATGGAGAGAGAGAGAAGGGAGAGATAGAGAGAGATAGAGAGCGACAGAGAGAGCGATACAGGAAAGAATAAAGAGAGAGGGCGAGAGAGAGAGCGAGACAGAGACAGAGAGAGAGAGAAATAGAGAGAGATTGAAAGGGCTAGAGAGACATGAAGAGAGAGAGATAGGGAGAGAGAAAATGAGACAGAGAAAGAGAGAGAGATGGCGAGAGAGACAGGGAGGCAGGGAGAGAGAGACACACACAGGGAAAGAGAGATGATAGGGAGAGAGAGAGATTGAGACAGAGAGCGCTAGAGACAGGGAGCAAGAGTAAGATTTGGAGAGAGAGAGAAAGAAAAAAGAGAGAGAGAGAGAGGGACAGGGAAGGAGGGAGAGCGAGATAGTAATTGGGAGGAATAGAGAGAGACAGAGAGGGATAGAGAGAAAGATAGAGAGAGAGAGACAGAGAAGACAGACGGGGGAGAGAGATAGAGAGAGAGAGAGAGAGACAGAGACAAGGAGAGAGGGAAAGGAAGAGAGAAAGAGAGAGAGAGAGAGATTGTGAGGGCGCGAGAGACATAGAGAGAGAGAGAGAGACAGGGAGAGAGACCCACAGAGAGAGAAATAGACAGAGACAGAGAGGCGGCAAGATAGATAGAGAGAGAAAGAGATACACAGAGAGAGGGAATTAAGATAGACAGAGATAGAGAAATAAAGAGAGATATATACACAAAGAGAGAGACACAGGGAGAGACAGAGAGAGAAGAGAGAGAGAGAGACAGGGAGAGAGAGCACCATGGAAAAAGAGAGAGAGAGAGAGAGTGTCAGGGTGAGAGACAGGGACAGAGAGACAGAGAGAGAGTGAGAGAGACTGAGACAGAGACAAGGATAGAGGGAGAAAGGGAGAGGGAGAAAGGGAGAGAGAGACTGATAGAGAGAGAGAGAGATGGCCACAGAGAGGGGAAGACATGTAGAGAGAGAGAAAAAGAGAGACAAGGAGAGATAGATAGAGAGATAATGAGATAGAGACATGGATTGAGGGAAAAAAATGAGATAGAGAGAGGAAGACAGAGAGAGAGAGAGACAGAGAGAGAATGATGACAGAGAGAGGGTGAGACAGGGAGAGATAGACAGAGAAAGACTGAGGCAGAGACAAGGATCGAGGGAAAAAGGAAGAGAGAGAGAGAGTGAACCAAAGAGAGAGAGTGACAGAGGGAGAGCGAGATAGAGATGGCGACAGAGAGAGGGGGAGACAGTGAGAGAGAGGGAAAGCGAGCGAGAGAAAGAAAGAGATTGAGAGTGTGAGAGAGACAAGGAGAGAGAGAGGGATTAGGAGAGAGCAAGCAAGGACAGAGAGAGAGAGAAAGGAGAGAAGGAGAGAGAGAGAAGAGAGAAGGAGAGAGAAAGACTAAGACAGAGACAAGGATAGATGGAGAAAGGGACAGACAGAGGGAAAGAGTGAGAGACAGAGAGACAGAGACAGGGAAGGACAGAGAGAGAGAGTGATCAAGTGAGAAAGAGATGGTGACAGAGAGACGGGTAGACTGGGGGGTGTGAGAGAGAGAGATGGGGGGAGAGAGAGAGAGATGGGGGGAGAGAGAGAAAGATGGGGGGAGAGAGAGAGAGATGGGGGAGAAAGAGAGAGAGAGACAGCGAGAGGGCAAGAGCGAGGCAGAGCGACAGAGACAGAGCACGCGATGGTGTGAGAGAGAGAGAGAGACAGGGAGGGATAGAGAGAGAGTGATGGAGTGAGAGATAGATGGTGACAGAGAGAGGGGGAGACGGTGGGGGGGGTGGAGAGAGAGAGGCAGGGAGAGATAGATAGATAAAGAGAGGCTGAGGCAGAGACATGGATAGAGGGAAAAAGGGAGAGAGAGAGAGACTGAGAGGGCGAGACAGACATGAAGAGAGAGAGAGGGATAGGTAGAGATAGAGAGAGAGGGAGAAAAACAGGGAGAGATAGATCGAGAGAGACAAAAACAGATAAAAGGATAGAGGGAGAAAGGAAGAGGGAGGGAGAAAGGAAGAGGGAGAGAGAAAGGAAGAGGGAGAGAGAAAGAGAGAGAGGTTGAGAGGCAGAGAGGCTGAGAGAGAGAGATAGGGAGAGAGCAGACAAGGCACAGAGAGAGATGGCGAGAGAGAGAGGGGGAATGGTGAGGGGGGAGCGAGAGAGAGAGAGAGAGACAGGGAAAAAGAGAGAGAGAGAAAGAGAGATAGAGACAAGGAGAGATA
>NW_025968714.1:0-3595 GCF_021869965.1 Rhincodon typus | reverse complement strand
AGGGAAAAAGAGAGAGAGAGAAAGAGAGATAGAGACAAGGAGAGATAGATCGAGAGAGAAACTAAGACAGAGACTAAGGCAGAGACAAGGAGAGAGGATGAAATGGACAGAGAGAGAGGGAAAGAGACAGAGACAGGGAGGGATAGAGAGAGACAGAGAGAGAGAGAGAGAGAAGGATAGAGAGAGTGATAGAGTGAGAGAGAGATGGCGATAGATGGGGAGACAGGGAGACAGGGAGAGTGAGAGAGAGAGAGATGGTGGGAGAGGGAGAGAGGGCGAGAGAGCGAGAGCGAGAGCGAGGCAGAGCGACAGAGAGAGAGCGCGATGGCGTGAGAGAGACAGAGACAGTGAGGGATAGAGAGAGTGTCATGGATGGATAGGGAGAGAGAGACAATGGGAGGGAGGGGGAGAAAGAGAGAGAGAGACACAGAGACAGAGAGAGAGTTTGAAAGGGCGAGAGAGGCATGTAGAGAGAGAGGGAGGGAGTGAGAGAGAGAGAGACAGGGAGAGAAGGAGAAAGGGAAAGAGCTAAAGAGAGAAAGAGAGACAGATTGAGAGTGCGAGAGAGACATGGAGAGAGAGAGAGAAATAGGTAGAACTAGAGAGGCAGAGAGATAGAGAGAGAAACAGATGCACAGAGAGATGGGAAAAAAGATAGAAAGAGATATACAGAGAGAGAGAGAGAGAGACAGGGAGAGAGAGAGAGAGACGGGGGAGAGAGAGAGAGACGGGGGAGAGAGAGAGAGACGAGGGGAGAGAGAGAGAGACGGGGGGAGAGAGAGAGACGAGGAGAGAGAGAGACGGGGGGAGAGAGAGAGAGAGACGAGGAGAGATAGATCGAGAGAGACTAAGACAGAGACAAAAATCGAGAGAGAAAGGGACAGAGAGAGAGGAAAAGTGAAAGAGACAGGGAGGGACAGAGAGAGACAGGGAGAGAGAGAGACAGAGAAGGATAGAGAGAGAGTGATAGAGTGAGAGAGATGGCGACAGAGAGATGGGGAGACAGGGAGCGAGAGAGGGAGAGATGGGGAGACAGGGAGCGAGAGAGAGAGAGCACGATGGCGCGAGAGAAAGAGGGATACAGAGAGTGTCACGGATGGATAGGGAGAGAGACAGAGAGAGAGAGAGAGTGTGAGTGACAGTGAGTGACAGTGAGGGATAGAGAGAGAGACGGAGAAGGGGGAAGGGAGAGGGCGACGGGGGAAGGGAGAGGGAGACAGAGACAGAGACAGAGACAGAGACAGAGACAAGGAGAGAGTTTCAGAGGGCGAGACAGACATAGAGAGATGGAGTGAGAGAGAGACGGGGGAGTGAGGCAGCGGGGAAGAGAGATAGAGGCAGGGACAAGGAGAGAGGGAGAAAGGGAAAGAGATAGAGAGAAAAAGAGACAGAGAACGAGAGAGAGATTGAGAGTGCGAGAGAGACACGGAGAGAGAAAGAGGTAGAGAGAGAGAGGTAGAGAGAGAGAGGTAGAGAGAGAGAGGTAGAGAGAGAGAGACAGAGGTGCACAGAGAGATGGGAAAGAAGATAGGCAGAGATGTACAGATAGAGAGGTATACAGAGAGAGAGAGGCAGGGAGAGAGGGAGAGAGAGAGAGATAGAGATAGAGAGAGAGAGAGAGACGTGGAGAGAGAGAGACAGGGAGAAAGAGATAGAGGGAGAGGGAGAAAAACAGGGAGAGCTAGATCGAGAGAGAGACTAAAACAGATAAAAGGATAGAAGGCAAAAGGGAGATGGAGAGAGAGAGAAAGAGAGAGAGACTGAGAGGACAAGCGGTTGAGAGAAAGACTTGAACAGTGAGAGAGAGAGAGAGAGAGAGATAGGGAGAGCAGGCAGAGAGAGAGAGATGGCGAGGGGGGGTGATGTGGGGCAGTGGGAAGAGAGAGACAGGGAGGGAGAGAGAGAGACACACACACAGCGAGAGAGAGCCGGGGTTGGGGGAGAGATGGAGAGAGAGGGAGACAGAGAGAGACAGAGAAAGAAAGGAAGAGATTGACAGAGATAGAGATAAATATATCTATATAGAGAGAGACAGGGAGAGAGAGAGGGAGAGAGACAGGAAGTGATAGATACAGAGCGTGAGAGGGAGATGGAGAGCAGGTTAGAGAAAGTGACGGAGAGAGAGATAGGGACAGAGAGAGGGGGAGAGAGAGAGCCCGAGACAGTGAAGGACAGAGAGAGACAGACAAGTAGGGAAAGAGAGAGAGAAATAGAGAGACACACAGAGCGAGAGTGGAACAGGGAGAGAGAGGGAGACAGAGAGAGAGAGACAGGGAGAGTTAGATAGAGAGATAGGGAGACAGAGAGAGAGAGACAGGGAGAGGGAGTTGAACAGAGAGATAGAGAAAGAAAGAAAGATAGACAGAGGTAGAGATAAATATAGCTATACAGAGAATGTGAGACAGAGAGTGAGCAAGACTGAGAGATAAAGGGCTAGTGACAGAGAGAGAGACACAGAGAGATAGAGAGAGAGAGAGACAGGAAGGGATAGAGACAGAGAGAGAGAGAGAGACAGGGAGCAAGGGGCAGAAAAAGAGAGAATGCGAGACAGTGAGGGACAGAGAGAGACAGACAAGTAGGGAAAGAGAAAGAGACAGATAAGGAGAGAGATAGAAAGAGAGAGATAGAGAGAGAGAGACACAGGGAGGGATAGAGACAGAGAGAGAGAGAGAGAGACAGGGAGCAAGGGCTAGATGGAGACAGAGAGAGAGAGACAGACAGAGAGAGAGAGAGAGAGAGAGACGGCTAGAGAAAGAGTCATGGATAGGTAGAGAGAGAGAGTGGGAGGGAGAAAAAGAGAGAGGGGGAGAGAAAGAGAGAGAGATTCAGAGTGCAAGGGAGACATGGAGAAAGAGAGACAGAGACAGGGACTGAGAGAGAGTGAGAGGCAGAGGCAAAGACAAAGAGAGAGGGAGAAAGGGGAAGAGAGAGAGAAAGAGACAGAGAAAGAGAGAGACATGGAGAGAGAGAGAAAGAGATACACAGAGAGGGGGAGAAAAGATAGACAGAGATCAAAAGATAGAGACATATACAGAGAGAGAGAGAAATAGGGACAGAGAGAGAGACATGGAGGCATACAGACAGAAAGAGACAGTGAGAGAGAGAGAGAGAGAGAGAGACTGAGAGAGGGAGAAAGAGAGATAGAAAGAGAGACTGAGATAGAGACAAGGGTAGACGGAGAAAGGGAGATAGAAGGAGAGGAAGAGAGAGAGAGACAGGGAGAGGTAGGTAGATAGAGAGAGAGTGAGTGAGATCGGACGGGAAACAGGGAGGGAGAGGGAGATGGAGAGAGACAGAGAGGGATAGAGAGAGACACATACACAGTGCGAGAAGGGGAGGGGGAGAGGCAGAGAAAGAAAGATAGAGATAGACAGAGATAGAGATAAATATATCTATATAGAGAGTGAGAGACAGGGAGAGATAGAGAGACAGAGAGGGAGAGAGGCAGAAAGGGATAGAGACAGGGACAGTGGGTGAGATAGAGAGTGACAGTGCGAGACAGTGAGGGACAGAGAGAGACAGACAAGTAGGGAAAGCGAGAGAAAGAGACAGATAGGGAGAGAGATAGAAAGAGACAGACAGAGAGAGAGAGACA
>NW_025968713.1:0-21307 GCF_021869965.1 Rhincodon typus | reverse complement strand
CACTCTCTCCCTATTTATTTCAAAACCCCCTTCCCCTCCCCCTTTTCTGATGAAGGGTCTAGGCCCGAAACGTCAGCCTCTCTGCTCCTATGATGCTGCTTGGCCTGCTGTGTTCATCCAGCCCTGCACCTTGTTGTCTCGGATTCTCCAGCATCTGCAGTTCCTACTATCTCTAATATTCTGGGCACCTGGGTTTGAATCGATGGTGGAATTTGAAATCAATAATTTTGAAAAAAATGTCTGGAATTAGGAATCTACTGATCACCATAAAATCATTGTCAATTGTCCGAAAAACTCATCTGTTCACTAGTGTCCTTCAGGGAAGGAAATCTGCCATCCTCACCTGGTCTACATGTGACTCCAGACCCACAGCAATGTGGTTGACTTGCAATTGCCCTCTGAAATGGCCTAGCAAGCCACTCAGTTGTACCAATTGCTACTAAGTCTCAAAGAAATGAAACCTGACAGATCATCTGGTATTGACCTAGGCACTGGAATAGACAACAGCAGAAACAGCCCTGTCGACCATGCAAAGTCCTCCTAACTAACATCTGGGAGTTAGTGCCAAAATTGGGAGAGCTGTCTCACAGACTAATCAAGCAACAGTCTGACATAGTCGTACTCACAGACAATGTCCCAGACACCACCATCACCATCCCTGGGTATGTCCTGTCCCACCGGCAGGACAGACTCAGCAGAGGTGGTGGCACAGCGGTATACAGTCGGGAGGGAGTTGCTCAACATCGACTCTAGATCCCATAAAGTCTCATGGCTTCAGGTTAAACATAGGCGAGGAAACCTTTTGCTGATTACCTTTAGCTGATGAATCAGTACTCCTCCATGTTGAACAACACTTGGTGGAAGCACTGAGGATAGCGAGGGCACAAAATGCTCTGGGTGGGGGATTTTAATGTCAACCACCAAGAGTGGTTTGGCAGCAGTACTATTGATCAAGCTGTACGGGTCCTAAAGGACATATCTGCTAGACTGGGTCTGCGGCAGATGGTGAGGGAACCGACAAGAGGGAAAAGCATACTTGACCTCATCCTTACCAATCTGCCAGCCTCAGATGCAT
Source organism: Rhincodon typus (assembly GCF_021869965.1). Taxonomy (NCBI): domain Eukaryota; kingdom Metazoa; phylum Chordata; class Chondrichthyes; order Orectolobiformes; family Rhincodontidae; genus Rhincodon; species Rhincodon typus. Next base: position 20,232 of record NW_025968713.1, on the reverse strand, counting down.
CTGTCCACGACAGTATCAGTAAAAGTGACCAGTGCACAGTCCTTGTGGAGACGAAGTCCCGCCTTCACTTTGAGAATAACTTCCATCGTGTTGTGTGGCAATATCACCGTGCTAAATGGGATAGACTTTGCACAGATACTGCAACTCAAGACTTGGCATCTATGAGGCACTGTGGGCCATCAAAAGCAGCAGAATTGTACTCCAAAACAATCTGTAACCCCATGACCTGGCATATCCCCCACTCAACTATTACCATCAAGCCAGGGGATCAACCCTGGTTCAATGGAGAGTGCAGGAGGGCATGCCAGGAGCAGCACCAGGCATACCGATTGATGAGGGATCAACCTGCTGAAGCCACTAAACAGGACTACTTGCTCGCCAAACAGCGAAAAGAGCAAGTGATAGACAGAGCTACGCGATCCCACAACCAACAGATCAGATCTAAGCTCTGCAGTCCTACCACATCCAGTTGTGAATGGTGGTGGACAATTAAACAACTCACTGGAGCAGGAGACTCCACAAATATCCCCATCCTCAATGATGGAAGAGCCCTGCACATCAGTGCAAAAGATAAGGCTGAAGCTTTTGCAGCAATCTTCAGCCAGAAGTGCCGAGTGGATGATCCATCTCGGGCTCCTCCAGTGATCCTCAGCATTACAGATACCAGTCTTCAGCCAATTCAATTCACTTCACATGATGTCAAGAAACGGTTGGAGACACTGGATACTGCAAAGGCTGTGGGCCCTGACAACATTCAAGCAATAGTACTGAAGACTTGTGCTCTAGAGCCTGCTGCTCCCCAGGCCAAGCTGTTCCAGTAAAGTTACAACACTGGTATCAACCCGGCAATTTGGAAAATTGACCAAGAATGTCCTGCACACAAAAAGCAGGATAAATCCAACCCAGCCAATTACCGCCCCATCAGGCTATTCTTAATCATCAGTAAAGTGATGGAAGTGTCATCAACAGTGCTATCAAGCAGCACCTGCACAGAAATAACCTGCTCAGTGACGCCCAGTTTGGGTTCCGCCAGGGCCACTCAGCTCCTGACCTCATTACAGCCTTGGTTCAAACATGGACAAAGGCGCTGAATTCCAGAGGTGAGGTGAGAGTGACAGCCCTTGACATCAAGGCTGCATTTGACTGAGAGTGGCATTAAGGAGCCGTAGCAAGACTGGAATCAATGGGTATCGGGGGCAAACGCTCCGGTGGTTGGAGTCATACCTGACACAGGAAGATGGTCGTTGCTGTTGGAGGCTAATCATCTCAGCTCCAGGACATCTCTTCAGGAGTTCCTCAGGGTAATGTCCTCGGCCCAACCATCTTCAGCTGCTTCATCAATGACCTTCCCTCCATCATAAGGTCAGAAGTGGGGATGTTCACCCATGATTGCACAATGTTCAGCATCATTCGCAACTGGACGAGTGCAGCCCCAACAAAACTCAAGAAGCTTGACACCATCCAGGACAAAGCAGCCTGCTTCATTGGCACTACATCCAGAAGCATCCACTCCATCCACTACCGACGCTCAGTAGTAGCAGTGTGTACTATCTACAAGATGCACTGCAGAAATTCCCCAAAGATCCTCAGACATCACCTTCTAAACCCACAACCACTTCCATCTGGAAGGACAAGGGCAGCAGACATATGGGAACACCACCACCTTCAAGTTCCCTCCAAGCCACTCACATCCTGACTTGGAAATATATTGCCGTTCCTTCACCGTCACTGGTTCAAAATCCTGGAATTCCCTCCCGAATGGCATTGTGGGTCAACCTACAGCAGGAGGACTGCAGTGGTTCAAGAAGGCAGCTCACCACCACCTTCTCAAGGGCAACTATGGATGAGCAAGAAATGCTGGCCAGCCAGTGATGCCCACATCCCACAAATGAATAGAAAAAAAAATTACTCATTGACACAGCATCCATCACACTCTGGGATTAGTGAGTTCCACAGATTTATGACCCTTTGAGGGAAGTAATTTCTCTCCATTTCTGTTTCTACGCCTTATCATGAAGCTATGAACTCTCATTTTAGACTGCTTCACATGAGGAAACATCTTTTCTACTTTCACTTTGTCAATCCCCTTCAGCATCTTAAATACCTCAATTAGAACTCATCTCATTTTTCTAAACATCAGAGAGTAGGTCCAATCTGCTCAATTTCTCTTCATTAGGCAAACCCTAATCTTATGGCAGTAATGGTGACTGAGCCCAGCAGTCCTGTGTTTTGCAACCATGCTTATGTCCCTTTTTAAAAGCAATCAAAAGAAAATAATTTATCATTGTCCTATAGACCCAAGTTCCGATCCATAACTTCTGAGATAGAATCTTATATTCCTTCCAACTGACCTCACAAAGGATTATTTAATGCATTTTGAGGTATGTCGTAATCTACTGAATCACATGAATGATGACGAAACAATAATTAAGCCCTTCTGTCACAATGCAAAGACACACATCACTGATAACAGTAAAATAGTTCATTCATCTGATGGGGCATTTTTACTACAGCTTACAGAGCTAATTGGTTGGCTCTCAAGATGTAGAACAGTGACTCTTTGAGCTACAGAAGGCATGGCTTGACACGAAGAGTTACACAGTTTGATCACAGCAGTTTAATCCACTGCTAATTGAAAACTGTGACCAGTTGACAAAAGTTGACGCTGTTTGTTACCAGTTGTTTTTTTTTTGTTTTCCCAGTTGTCATTTGTTGTTGGCAGTTGAGCCTAACTTATGAAAGGGAAATATTACATACCCACCTCAATACCTTCATACAGGTCGAAGTACCTTGGACATCAGAATGGTGATACATACTTAGTTACGAAAACTCATGAAGAAACTGAAAAAGTCGCTGACTGTAGCTGTAAGTTTCAAATAATTGTTGGGGAAAATAGAGGTGTGAGAAAAAGACAAGTAAATTAAACATTACATAAATTGGATAAGGTTTATTTATACAGTTAATTTTGTATTTTTTAAATGTTATCTGTACAAACCAGAATGCTCCACCAATCAGAAACTCTGATGTCCCCCTAATGACCAGGAGCAATTCACCAACCAGGAAACTGTACCGATGATAACTGGTACCTTAGTGTTGTCATGACAACAAAACAAGCTTCACCAGGCCATTGTGAAGTTTAATAGCAGCACAGTGAAAAGCTAATGCGTATTATATGTGCTTACTTGCTGTCGCAGACCTCATTCAACCCTGCTTTTGATTTCAAACACCACGGCCAGGATTTTCCATATTGAAGTTAAAGAAGGACATGAGGCATCTTAGAGGGCATCAATTCCGTCATGACCTAGGGCACATTTTCTTGCACGATTGTACATTTTTCAGCTTATTTTGTATGGAAGTGAGTCGTAGCGTGAAGTGGCCAGTAAATGATATGGGGTGGGTGGGGAGAGGTTCTTGTTCCTGCCAGGATCTTCCAGGTGTGAAGGTTCTGCTGGTGCACATAAAAAGCCACCTGAGGCATCCCTTCAGTTTCTGCAAAGCTGCAGAGCCAGGGGAGCCTGCCTCAGCTATTCCCTCTCCTACTCACTCACGGTCATAGAACAGGAACAAATCAGCTCCGAGGTTTCTGCTCAATGCCATCCAGAGAACCCAGCTAAGTGCTGTCCTCTGGGGATGGCAGCTCCCATCAGACCCAGGCGCTTGGGTCAGTGCCAGTGTGCCACAGGAAGAGCAGCGACTCCTATGTTGGTGGGCCCAGCGTAGGTAGTAGCGTGGCGCAGGTGTCGTTGGTGATCCGGCTCAGGGCTCAGGATTCTCTTTCAGTCATATCTTTTGTCCTTTTTATTCTTAAACTATTCAAAATGGCGCTGGATTGTGGCGACTTTTGAAGCTTTTCACTGTATTATTCACTGTAATGCAGGTGGCAATAAATAAATCATTCAGCATTCATGAATGGTCTCCCGCGCTCCTCATTGCAAGATCAAGCTCATAGGGGCATCACTTAGTCTAACTCACCCATTGGCCTGCAAGCCTCAGTCTCTCATGCATGATCTGCTTTGAAGGGCTCACACCTTATGCTCTCAGTGTTCTGTTTCCCAGGCATTGCACTTTCTAAACACTTGTTGTGGGAAGCCCACTTTCGGGACACATGGTCATAAAGTGCTCCTGCACCAATACCAAGGATACACAATCCTTCTCCTTCTCTGCTTGCAGGACAAGAGAGCAAAAAGGCCAAGACCAGTGCAGAGTTGCTGAACCTTCCTCCCCTATATGGAGCAGAGTGATAGGTGAGGACAGTGACCAGTCCGGCAATAGAAAGATCAGAATGGCAGGAGAAGTCAGTAAGGAAGATTACAGACTGCACTTCTCAGTTGTGCCGTTCCACATGTTCATCTACGTAAGAATGGTGCATGTTCAGCAACTTATTCTTTCTTTTCTACAGGTACGAGTGGCTAACACCACACCGTCAAGAGAAAGAGATGCGCAGCCTCTCCCCATCAGTACCATCTCTGACATGATTACTCTGAAACCTCAGCAGATGCACCTCCACCAGCTCAGAGAGTTCCACCTCAGTGGGTTCTCTGCCTAGACTACATTCAGCGTCATCATCTGGTGAGCACACCACTGACACATCTCTGCTGCAATTCAAGGGAAGCTGCATCTCAGGCACCTCAGAGACCTGACACCTAGCTCAACTCCAAGCAAAAGACATGCTTCTGTACTTGGCCCAGGGTAACATGGAATATCATACAGGGATGCTGGATATCCCTGTTACACCTCACTAGGGCAGCACACTCAAGCACCGCTATTCCCAGAGGCATCACCAAACTTATAGATTTTATAAAAGTTGACAAAATACACTAATTTACTTGTTCTTTGGACCCAGTTTGACCGAAAACTCAGACACGTTTCTGTATTTAACAGGGATTGCTATTTATTATAAATAAGTAGAGTTTATCTAGAACAACTATGAGCTGTTGGCATATAACTCTACCAGTTAAAACCCAACTCTTATTAAACTTAGAGATAGTAGGAACTGCAGATGCTGGAGAATCCAAGACAACAAGGTGCAGAGCTGGATGAACACAGCAGGCCAAGGAGCATCATAGGAGCAGGAAGGCTGACGTTTCGGGCCTAGACCCTTCATCAGAAATGGGGGAGGGGAAGGGGGTTCTGAAATAAATAGGGAGAGAGGGGGAGGCGGATAGAACATGGATAGAGGAGAAGACGAAAGAGTTGCAGTGGGAGAGAGATCCCCTGAGGTTTGTCCGGAAGGAGGAGGGTAAATTCTTCAGGCTAGGCATCCTTAGAAGAGGCTTCACAGTGGTGTTAAAATTGAATCAGAGATAGTAGGAACTGCAGATGCTGGAGAATCCGACACAACAAGGTGCAGAGCTGGATGAACACAGCAGGCCAAGCAGCATCATAGGAGCAGAAAGGCTGACGTTTCGGGCCTAGACCCTTCATCAGAAATGGGGGAGGGGAGGGGGGTTCTGAAATAAATAGGGAGAGAGGGAGAGGCGGATAGAAGATGGATAGAGGAGAAGACGAGAGAGTTGCAGTGGGAGAGAGATCGATAGAAGATGGATAGAGGAGAAGTCTTCTCCTCTATCCATCTTCTATCCGCCTCCCCCTCTCTCCCTATTTATTTCAGAACCCCCTTCCCCTCCCCCATTTCTGATGAAGGATCTAGGCCCGAAACGTCAGCCTTTCTGCTCCTATGATGCTGCTTGGCCTGCTGTGTTCATCCAGCTCTGCACCTTGTTGTCTCTTATTAAACTTACCCTATATACACACATAGACAGTCACAGACAGACACCAAAAAAAATGGCTGCAATTGGTGAAGGGAAACAATGTGAGGCAGTTCAATAGACCTTGTCCACAGGGTTCACTGAAATGATCCTTTTGGCTTGTCAGGACTTGCGTGTGGTTTCAAGTTCATTACCTATCAAAAGGACTCAAATGATTGAATGGTATTAAAGTCAGCCTTCCTTCTGTTAACTGGCATTTTTGATTTACTGGTACCATCAATTCCTGGTGCATGCCAGATATCACAAATTTTACTGTATTAAATTTACACACTTAAATTGCACCATTTCACAAATGTTCTGTTGAATTCATCTCAACTAATCTTTGCATGTTATTAAGTTCTTGTATTTTCGAAAGTATAGTTAGTCATCTTTTACACCATATCCTCCTCACTTATGGTGCGCGGCTGATGGATAAAATATAATAGTGTAACGAGAGAAAGGTTTAGAGAAAGACTTTGGTCACAGCACAAAATGGACATCCAATAACAGCCAAGTGAGAGAGATTTTTTAAAAAAAGGGTCAGAATTAGAACAAAGCTAGATAAATTTGTGGAAGAAAGGAGTAGAATGATATACTGCTTGTACGAAACAAAATAGGGAAGACAGGAAGCTAGTGAAGACTGGCATAGATCAATTAGGCGAATGGCCAGTTTCTGTGCTGTGGAATTCTGAAGTATGGCAAACTATGCTGAGGTGGTCAGACTACAAACCTTTCTCAGTTTTCATTGCAATTGTGTGACACAAGGGTGTTGAGTTATTTATGATTCATGTCTTGTAAGTGCAGAATAAGTTGCAGCATGAGATACAGGCAGTAAAGTTGTATTGAAGAGTAGAGTATTTACACACTTTAGAATGGGTGACAGATTTGCATATAAACCAGACCACTCACTTTTCCAACCTAACTGCAAAAAATAAGGTACTGGTAATATTAGATCTGGTAAAGTTTTCATGTAATTATACAGAATCTATAACCTAGAAACAGGGCATTCTGCCCAACTAATCTGTGCTGGTGTTATACCCTCATAAGCTTCTTTCCACTGTTCTTCATTTCATCCTGTCAGTATATCACTCTATTCCTTTATCCCTCATGTATTCATCCAGCTTCTTCTTAAATGTATCTGTGCTATTCATTTCAACTATTCCATATTGTAGTGAGTTCCACATCCTTAACTCTAGCTAAAGAAACTCACCAAAAAGGTTTATTAGTTACTATTGTATATTTCTAGCTCTAGTTTTAATTTCTTCTATACGAGAAACATTGTTCTACAGCTTCTCTATAAAACCTTTAAACACCTTAGTCTGTAATCAAGACAAAATGACTGCAGCCTGTTCGCTGTTTCCCTGCTAAGTATCACCTCTCAGTTCTGACCTGTTCTTTTTTTAGATATTTTGAAACTGGTTATCTGGAGAGGGTTGTACATGTACCTTCTGGCCCATGCATTTGCCCTAATTTCATTAATTTATTCAATTTCAGTCTAATATCTCAGGTTCTTATAAGCACTCATTCTTCATTTCCTTGCTGATGTAAATCAAGAGCATCTGTAAAAGGTTATGTTCTTTCAGGCTTGTGCTCTTGTGAAGGGGGTTATCTGCCTCCAAGCTAGTGATCTGGTCATTTTTTCTTTACAGATAGGTCTGCTGTGAACTTACAGCATTTTTTTGTTTTATTTCAGTCTTTTTGGGTTTAAGCTTGTTTCGGTAGACTGCAATTCCTAGTTCCCGAAGATTGTTTGATGAATGATATTGAATATGGAATTACTTCTCCAATCTAAACTCCAAAATTGATTGCAGGTATTGAAAAATGTCTGGGTTTTGTTGCAAATTAAATTTGCGGCAGTCGATAAAAAATTGAGTTCAAGATAACCTTGATGCAGAAGAGAATTTTGGCTGCTAATAATTCCTGTTTGTTCTTTCTGGTTAGTGTAAAATAGATCCCATTGCATTATTTTGAGGAAAAACAGGAGCGTTCCTCTGGTGTTTTGCCCATTATTTCTATTGATACCACTAAAATAGACAATCTGGTCACAAGTCTCTTTGCTGCTTGGAGGAGCTTGCCAAGTGCATTTTAGTTGTTGTATTTCCTACATTTCAACAGTAGATTTTTTTTTTATTTGTGGGATGTGGGTGTCACTGGCTGGCCAGCATTTCTTGCCCATTCCTAGATGACTTTGCGAAGGTGGTGGTGAGCTGCCTTCTTGAACTGCTGCAGTCCACCTGCTGTGGGTTGACCCACAATGCCATTAGGGAGGGAATTCCAGGATTTTGAACCAGTGACAGTGAAGGAACGGCGATATATTTCCAAGTCAGGATGGTGAGTGTTTTGGAGGGGAACTTGAAGGTGATGGTGTTCCCATATGTCTGCTGCCCTTGTCCTCCTAGATGGAAGTGGTTGTGGGTTTGGAATGTGCTGTCTGAGGATCTTTGGTGAATTTCTGCCATGCATCTTATAGGTAGTACATACTGCTGTTACTGAGCATCGGTGGTGGAGGGAGTGGATGCTTGTGGATATAGTGCCAATGAAGCAGGCTGCTCTGTCCTGGATAGTGTCAAGCTTCTTGTGTGTTGTTGGGGATGCACTCATCCCGGCAAGTGGGGAGCATTCCATCACACTCCTGACTTGTGCCTTGTGGATGGTGGACAGGCTTTGAGGAGTCAGGAGGTGAGTTACTTGCTGCAGTATTCCCAGCCTCTGACCTGCTCTTGTAGCCACTGTGTTAATGTGGTGAGTCCAGTTGAGTCTCTGGTCAATGGTGATGTTGATAGTGAGGGATTCAGTGATGGTAACACTATTGAGTGTCAAGTGGTGCTGGTTGGATTGTCTCTTATTGGTAATGGTCATAGCCTGGCATTTGTGTGGCGCGACTGTCACTTGCCACTCATCATCCCAAACCTGGATATTGTCCAGATCTTTTTGCATGTGAACACGGACTGCTTCAGCCTGAGGATTTGCAAATGGTGCTGAATATTGAGCAATCATCAGCAAACATCCCACTTCTAGCCTTACTTTGGAGGGAAGATCATTGATGAAGCTGCTGAAGATGGTTGGGCCTAGGATGCTACCCTGAGGAACTCCTGCAGAGATGTGCTGGAGCTGAGATGACTAGCCTCCAACAACCATGACCATCTTCCTATGTGTCAGGGATGACTCCAAACACCGGAGATTTTGCCCCTCGATACCCACTGATTCCAGTTTTGCTCGGGCTCCTTCATACCACATTTGGTCGATTGCAGCCATGATGTCAAGAGCTGTCACTCTCACCTCACCTCTGGAATTCAGCTCTTTTGACCATGTTTGAACCAAGGCTGTAATGAGGTCAGGAGCTGAGTGGCCCTGGTGGAACCCAAACCGGGTGTCACTGAACAGGTGCTGAGCAGGTCCTACTTGATAGCAGTGTTGATGACATCTTCTATCACTTTACTGGTGATTAAGAGTAGACTAATTGGCTGGATTGGATTTATCCTGCTTTTTGTGTACAGGACATTCTTGGTCAATTTTCCAAATTGCCGGGTAGATACCAGTGTTGTAACTTTACTGGAACAGCTTGGTCTGGGGAGCAGCAGGTTCTGAAGCATAAGTCTTCAGTACTATTGCTGGAATGTTGTCAGGGCCCATAGCCTTTGCAGTATCCAGTGTCTCCAACTGTTTCTTGACATCACGTGAAGTGAATTGAACTGGCTGAAGACTGGTATCTGTAATGCTGAGGACCACTGGAGGAGCCCGAGATGGATCATCCACTCGGCACTTCTGGCTGAAGATTGCTGCAAAAGCTTCAGCCTTATCTTTTGCACTGATGTGCAGGGCTCTTCCATCATTGAGGATGGGGATATTTGTGGAGTCTCCTCCTCCAGTGAGTTGTTTCATTATCTCCCACCATTCACAACTGGATGTGGCAGGACTGCAGAGCTTAGATCTGATCCACTGGTTGTGGGATCACTTAGCTCTATCTATCGCTTGCTGCTTTTGCTGTTTGGCAAGCAAGTAGTCCTGTTTAGTGGCTTCACCACGTTGATACCTCATCATTAGGTACACCAGGTGCTGCTCCTGGCATGCCCTCCTGCACTCTCCATTGAACCAGGGTTGATTCCCTGGCTTGATGGTAATGGTTGAGTGGGGGATATGCCGGGCCATGATGATACAGATTGTGCTGGATTGCAATTCTGCTGCTGTTGATGGCCCACAGTGCCTCATGGATGCCCAGTCTTGAGTTGCTAGGTTTGGGTGAAGTCTATCCCGCTTAGCATGGTGATAGTGCCACACAACACGATGGAAGTTATTCTCAAAGTGAAGGCAGGACTTCGTCTCCACAAGGACTGTGTGATGGTCACTCTTACCGATACTGTATGGACAGATACAACTGCAGCTGGCAGATTAGTAAGGGTGAGGTCAAGTATGCTTTTCCCTCTTGTCGGCTCCCTCATCACCTGCCGCAGACCCAGTCTAGCAGCTATGTCCTTTAGGACCCGAACAGCTTGATCAGTAGTACTGCTGCCAAACCACTCTTGATGAAGGACATTGAAATCCCCCACCCAGAGTACATTTGGTGCCCTTGCCATCCTCAGTGCTTCCTCCAAGTGTTGTTCAACATGGAAGAGTACTGATTCGTCAGCTGAGGGAGGACAATATGTGGTAATCAGCAGGAGGTTTCCTTGCCTATATTTAACCTGAAGCCATGAGACTTAATTTAGTCTGGAGTCAATGTTGAGGATTCCTACAGCAACTCCCACCTGACTGTATACCACTGTGCCACTACCTCTGCTAGGTCTGTCCTGCCGGTGGGACAGAACATATCCAGGGATTGTGATGGTGGTGTCTGAGACATTGTGTCTAAGGTGTGATTCTGTGAGTATGACTATGTCAGGCTGTTGCTTAACTAGTCTGTGAGGCAGTTCTCCCAATTTTGGCACTAACCACAGATGTTAGTGAGGATGACTTTGCAGGGTCGACAGGACTGTTTCTGCCATTATCCGCTGCCTAGTTCGATGCCAGGTGATACATTTGGTTTCACTTCTTTGAGACTTAGTAGCAACCGATACAACTGTGTGGCTTGCTTGGCCATTTCATAGGTCGAGTGAGAATTAACCACACTGCTGTGGGTCTGGAGTCACATGTAGGCCAGACCAGGTGAGGACGGCAGATTTCCTTCCCTGATGGGCGTGAGTGAACCAGATGCGTGTTTCCGACAAGTGGCTTTGATTTCATGGTGATCAGTAGATTCTTAATTCCAGACCATTATCTTTATAGGATTCAAATTCCACCATCTGCCCTGGTAGGATTCGAACCCAGATCCCCAGAATATTGGCTGGGTTTCTGGATAATAGTCTAGCGATAATACCAGTAGGCCATTGTACACTCTTGTTGGTTGTGAAGTGCTTTGAGACATTCCAAATTCGTGAAAGACCGTTTACGAATGGAAGTTATTTTCCTTTCTGTCAATGCATTTAAAAAATGCAGCAAGTGATGATATTTATAGCATTTGAAATAAAATATTCCATATGCTCTAGATTAATTAGCTGCACTGCCCTGGAGGATTAAGCTTTCAATACAATGCCAGCTGATGGAAAGAAGACATTTTTCCTTTCACAATAATTACTGAGAGCTCAAAGCAGCATGAACTCTTTTAATCAAGGATCGAGTGGAAAGATATTTCACATTTCGAAAAGTAAAAATTGGGTCATCACTGTAGGAAGTCTTTAACAATGTAAAATTCATAGAATTGCTGTGTTCAATGGGCATTCAGCCAGGGCTGGAATCTTGCAGAATTGTGTCACTGAAAGTTTGCAAGTTGCTGAGAAATGACAGATCAATTCAATGGTTTCCAAGGTTGCCCAGTAATTATGACCGGATCAGAGTCTGCGTAAGGCCATGAACAAATAAAAGGTAAGGCCATGAACAAATAAAAGGTACAGAATTAGGCAAACACCATTCAGTCCACTGCAAAATGCAATTGTTGCCCTAGTTCTATGTATTCCCATGAAACTGCATCTCCAGCACAGAGGATGGCTATTGGAGAATAGAGGGAGCACCACCACCAGAAGCCTGGCAAAAGAACAGCGTAAAATTCTGGGGTCTGCAACAATATAGTGGGAGGCTGTTGCCACTCAGATTTAAAGAATTACGGGGCCACTTACACCTATGAGCTGGTCTGCTGGTGGGAGAAGGTACATGGGCTGCTCTCAATCAATTGTATAGGAGACATCTGGTGAATAGACCTACTTCCTGGTTCTAATATACACAAGTAAGATGCTATTCCACAGAACACAATGAACTTTTCTTTATATAGTGCTTTTAATATAACAAAATGATGCACAATGTGTGTCGATGGAATTAATAATGGAAAACATTATGTATTTTTACATGTCAGTTATATTTACCAAAATTCTTTCAGCTGAACCATTTGATGATTTTTTTTTTGTTAGACGTAGAACTCACCTGTGCTCTTCTCCCTTTACCTCACTGAAGTTCCCTGGAGAGGTGATCGAATCAAGGGCCTACCCCTCCTGATTAATATAACCACTTTCAGACCCACAATTCTCTATTATCTCTGTGTTCCTCCATTTCCAGCCTCGCGTATCCCTTTTCATAAAGTACTTACATACTTACGAGTTAGGAACAGGAGTGGGACATTTACCTACTTGAAACTGCTCCACTATTTAATAAGATCATGATTGATCTGACTGCAAATCCACATTCCAGTCTATCCCTGATAACCACACATCACATTGCTTACCAAGAATCTATTTACCTTTGTCTTCAAAATATTCAAAGAATCTGATACCCCTGCCTATAAACAGTCACAAGTATGCGTGAGCAGGCACTAAAATAAACTGTAAAAATGACAACGATTAAAACAAGCCACAGGTAAAATACTAATTAAGAGAAAATGATGTAGATTTTCTCCCTACCAGCTCTTGTTGAAATGACAATGAATACGAAGCAAAGTTGTAATTTCTTCAATGCAAAATGGCAGAATTATGAAATAGTAACAGATTTCCTGAGCAAGACAGAACAGTTAAAAGTCACTCTACTTTTATCACTGTTGGGAGGAGACTGTTTCAAAATATATTCCAGCCGAAATCTGTCTGAAAAAACACGTGACAGAAATTTTGGAAGCTTTGAAGGCATGCCTTGAACCCGAGTGAACCTTCTGCATGAACAGTACGTACTCAATATAAAGGACCAAAGTGAAAAGGAGCCCATTGATCAATATGTAATGTCATTAACTCAGCTTTCAGAAACCTGTGAATATGTGCAATTACAGGATGACCTAATTAAAGTTGGGATTGTATTAGGTGTAAGACAGCCTGAAGTGAGAGCATGCCCACTGACACAGGAGGAATGTTCACTTAGGAGAGCAATTAGCATGCACAGAAGTGCCAAGATTGTAAATCAGCATATTCATGGTAGCACAGACCAGGTCTTGCCTTATGTGAACAGATACTCCTTCCCATAGGACAGAACAATCACACAGAAAGATCAAAATGCAAATACAGTGAAGGTCACCAATGTGAAGGGGAAGAAGGTATATCCAGCACACAGAAACCAGTGTTCTTAGTGCAAGAAGCTGAAACATTTTGCATACAAGTGTCTGATATAAAAAAAAGCTCAACAAGCAGGTAGATGGCCACTGCAGAGCTATCAACTGGGGATTCCAATGAATCACTATACACTACACAACAGGTTGCTTCAGTCAAGTCAATAGGTGAGACATGCTTTGTAACTGTTGGACTGAGGACTGCAGAAGGAGAACATTAGGTCAACAAACAGTGTCAGACCGCGATGCATTATGAAATATTATGACCTTCGCTGACTTTAATTGCTATGACACAACAAGGCAATCCAAAACTGAAGCATTCAAAAGTGAGATGGAGGCTATGTGATGTTATCCTATTTATACCAATGACAGATTCTCTATGAGCTCATAGTACCAATACGAACACGGATCTGAAGTTCTAGACGATAGGTTACAAACAAGTATCACTCATCTCAGCTGGGATAAGTTTGAAGCTTATCTGATAACTCTCAACAAAAGAGCTAGGCAAGAAGGAAGTAATCAAGAAAGTGACAACTCCAACAGAATGGAATAGCAGCAATGGTAGGAGTGAAACAATCTAGAAACTGAAAGTATGCACTGACCCAAAGAACCTAAATGAGCCCTGGACAGATCTTACCATCCCATGACTAACTTTGAAGGAATTTTGCCAAAACTTGTAAATGCCAAAATCTTCACCACCCTAGGTTCAATGGATGGTTACTGGCAAGAGAAGGTGATGAAAGGAGCAGCTTCCTAACCACATTATGGACATGCTTCAGGCAATATAGATGGATGTGTGTGCGATTGGCATTTCCACTGCTCCAGGAGAATATCAATGCAGACAACATGAAATAATTAATGGATGCTTTGCTAGTCATGAGTATGCAAATACAAAGGAGAAGCCATATGTGACTAGGATCAAAATCTAGTGCAACTGCTTGACAGAATTTGCTAGGAATCCTGAAGTTAAACAAGAAATGGTTAAACTTGAAGATGGCAAGTCAAGTGCTGACAGTAAAAGGTTTTCATCCAGATCCCAAAAAGATGAGAGCTGTATCAGCAATGCAGCAACCATCTGTATTACCAGTGATAAAAGCGATGCAATGATTTGTTACATATGTCAACTATTTCTTGATTGATTTTTGGCAGAATGTGAATCATAATTCTAACTCACAGCCAAGGTGTGCTGTAGTATTGAGGCACAGAACAAGAAGTAGAATTCACCAAAATCAAGCAGCTACTGACAGCAATGTCAATGCTGAAATACTATGCTGTAAATGAAATCACCCCGCAGTCTGACACCAGTAAAACAGGAGTTGGTGCAATACTAATGCAGCAAAGACAACCAGTTGCTTCTGTATCCAGGGCACTAGGACAAAGATATGATGCCCAGATTGAGAAACAGTGCTCAGCCTATGTATTTGTTTGTGAACATTTTTATCAGTACCCACTTGGAACAATAAAGAATTGAATTTGACCACAAGCCATTTCAAAGCTTATTCATTAAGTTGTTATTAATAGCCTCAAAATGTCTCCAAAGAATGTTACTCTGGTTACAGAGATACCATCTGGATGTGACATAGAAATGAGGGAAGCAGATACAAATTGCAGAAAGGCTATCAAGAGCAGCACTCCTGACAGAAAAATGGTGCATTTAAAAACAGACTGTGAAATCTTCCAGGTTAAACACGAAGCAGCAACACAGTATGCTCCAGAAGTCATCAAGCCAGCAGAGATATTGAATATGACAAGCACCTTGTTTAAGTCATGCACGCTATTCAAACAAAACACTAACCTCCAAGCATTGCAAGGATTAATGGTAAAAGGATTGCCAAGAGCATCATGTACACATCTATGTGGCTATGAAAGAATATAGAGATGCATTAAGAGCCCAAGGTGGCATGTTGTACAAAGGAAGTACAGTCATTATCCCAAAGATGTTGATAGGAGTGATCCTTCCATACAAGTACATCCATACAAGTGACTAAGGAATTGAGTCCAGACTGAGGAAGGCTAAAGATGGGTTCAAGACAAACATGAGCAATAACATCATGAACTACAACAGTCTGTGCAATGTTTGTAACAAGTACCTAACTAAGTAAATTAAAGAGCCCTGAAGACACACAACATCCAAGACAAACCCTGGATGAAGCTGGGATTAGATCTCTTTACACTCCCAGGAACAGATTATCATCACAGCACACTACTATTTAAACTACCGGGAGATGGTCCAGTTGACTTCAATGACCACTGCTGAGATTGTTAAATGCCTAAAACCACACTTCAGCCATTGTGCAATTTTAACCTTGTCATAAGTGACAATGTCCCTCAGTTCACAAGTGAAAAATTCAGTGATTTCATAAGTGATTAGAAAATGTAATCAACAGCACACATCATTTCCACACTATACTCAGACAAATGGAAAAGCTGAAAGGAATCATAAAGGAATTGAGCAAATCCCACACAGATCTATTCAGGACGATCTTCAATTGGAGAAACACACCTACTGAAGCCTTGGAAAGTCATTCAGTACAAAGACTAATTCCACGAAGGACCCAAACCACTCTTGCAACAGCAAAAAAGCTACTGAATAAGTAGTAGTCGCAGGTGTGAGTGACAAAATCAAGATGAAATGGCAGAAAATCAAGTTTCACATTGACAAGCCTGCTCAACCATTGCCAGAGTTGAGAATTGGAGAGCCACTCAGGATACAAGCATTCGACAAGCATTCGAAAAAAGTCAGCCCAAGTGGGAACTTGCTACCTGCATGGAATGGCTCAATCATACACAGTGAAAGCGAATAACTAGATATGTATATATAGTTACAACCACAGGCACTTATACCCAAGAAGCTGTTCCTCAACTGCAGGCAGCTGATGGGAAGAGATGAACATACCACCTGCTTTACATCAACCATCAGACCCAGAGGTCCACAGCAACCCAACTACCAACAAGAGAACAACAACATTAAGAGACCAGCATGATTTAAGCTTCATGTGGATGGGAATATCAAAATGACAATGCATAAGACCATTCAGTTATATAATTGGTACTGTGTAAACCTGCTGCAGATTCACTTCCCCTGTTTGGTGTTACTGTCAAAGGAAGACCGGTGTAATCTTTAACAAACTGCTTCTGTAATTTAAACACTGCTGCTATGTAGGTAGTCAGAGCAGTTAATTTGCATACAGCAAGAGTCCATGCACAGTAAATGATACAAATGACCAGATATTCAATTTCATTTTTATATTCTCTGGTCTATTTCCTTAGATTTTCTTTAGGTTTAGTTCCCGTTACAGTATAGGACCAATATTGATTAGAGCTTAGGTCCAAAATGCTAATGGTACTTCAGATACCATCGACAAAACTAGATAGGTATTTGTCAAGTTTTAAAACTTTAAGCAGGAATTAGTTACAGCATGACAAATTCCACGTATTGTCATGCCAACAAATTGGTTGTGAGAACATAACCATAATAAAACCTTCTTAACATCAGGAGACGTCAAAGCATTTTACAGTCAATGAAGTTGTTTTGAAGTCTAGCCATTTTCAACGCATGAAGTATAAGAAAAAGAATGAGATCAGACAACCACACAGCATTGATCTATGTGGCACCAACGATGGCAAAACCAAGCCTTCAACCACAAAAGTCTTCAGTATCTTCTGGGACTTGATTAAAGTTGGTACAGCTGTCTTTACAGACTAGTCAAGCAATAGCCTGATATAGTCATTCTCAGAAAATCATATCTTCCAATCTGTTTGACCCAACATTACCATCGCTTGGTATGTCATGTCCCACTGACAATTCATACCTACTAGAAGCGGCAAGAGAATGAATCATTGGTCAGGTCAGAGTTACCCTAGGATAACATCAGGATAAACACAGGCAAGGAATCCTCCTGCTGATTACCACCTAGTAACCCCCCTCCCACCTCCGCCTTGGCTGTTGAACATCACTTGGAAGAATCACTGATGGTGACAAAGATGAAGAACATATCCTGTGGAGGATTTCAATGTTCATCACTAAGAGTGACTGGGTAATACCAGCATTGACTGAGCTGGCTGAGTCCCAAAGGACATAACTGCTAGACTGGGTTTTCTGATGTTGAGGGAACCAACAAGAGGAAGATGTTTGCTTGACCTCGTCCTCACCAATACAACTGTCGCAGATACATCTGTCCACGTCAGAATTGGTAGAAGTGACCACCACGCAGTCCTTGTTGAGATGAAGTCCTGTCTTCACATTTAGGATATTCTCCATCATATTATGCAACACTCTGACCAAGCAACTTGTAACAGATTTCAGACTGACCTAGCAACTCAAAACTGGACATTCATGAGACACTGGAAGCTAACAACAGCAATAGAACTACATTCAACCACAGTCTGGTCATGGTTCAACATATCACGCAACTCTACTCCTGCCATCAAGCACGGAGGGATCAGCCTTGGTTCAATACATGAGGGAAGGCCAGCAGCAGCACCAGGCATGCTTAAAAATGAGCAACTTGATGAAAGTAAAACACAGGACTACTTGCACACCAAAAAACAGGAGCTGCATGCAAAAGACAGAGCAAAGCAATCCAACAATCAGGGATCAGATTTAAACCAATCAGTTCTGCCATGTCCAAATATGAATGATGGCGGACTATACAAAAACCAACAGGACAATGCTCCATAAATATCTCCATCCTCAATTATGTGAGTTGCTAAGTGTACGAATGTGAAAGACAGGGCTGAAGCATTCACAATGATCTTTAGCCAAGGTGAGTGATCCATGTCAGTTCTTCCTGAGGACCCCAACCAATCTTTAGCCAAATTGATTCACTCCACATGATATCAAGAAATAGCTAAAGCACTGGATACTGCAAAGGCGATGGGCTCTGATTACAGTCCAGCAATAATACAGAAGACGTGTACTCCAGAATTAGCTGCACCTCTATCAAGCTATTCCAATACAGCAACAACACTAACATTTACCTGGCAGTGTGGAAATTTGCTCAGGTATATCCTATCTACACAAAGTAGGACAAATCTAACTCAAGCAGTGACTGCCCCATCGGCCTACTCTTGATCACAAGTAAAATGATGGAAGAGGTTTTTGACTGTGCTATCAAGCAGCACTTACCCAATTAGAATATGTCCACTGACAATCAGTTTGTGTTCTGTCAGGGTCACTCATCTTCGGTCCTTATGACAACCTTGGTCAAATATGGTCAAAAGAGCTGAACCCCAGAGATAAGGTAAGAGTGACTGCCCATGATATCAAGGCAGCATTTGACAAGGTAAAACATCAAGGTACTCTAGCAAAACTCGAGGCAATGGGAATCATGGAAAACTTACCCACTGGCTGGAGTCAGACCTAGCACAAAGGAAGATGATCTTCTCAGCTGCAGAATTCTTTAGGGAGTGTCCCAGGCCCAACTATCTTCAGCAATGTCCTTCCTTCCATCCTAATGTCATATACAGTAAGTGGCAGGACCCTTAGGAGTATTGATATGCAGATGCATCTTGATGTGCAGGACCATAGCTCCCTGAACGTGGTAACACAAGTGGATAGTGTGGTGGAGAAGGCATACGGTATGCCTTCATCATTCAGGACACTGAGTATAAAATTTGGCAAGTTATGTTGCAACTGTATAAGACTTCAGTTAGGCCACATTTGGAGTATTGTGTGCAGTTCTAATGGCCACACTGTAGGAAGGATATGGAGGCCTTGGAGAGGGTGAAAAAGGTTTATCAGGATGTTGGCTGATTGAAGTGTATTAGACATAAAGAAAGGTTGGATAAATGTGGACTGTTTTTGTTACAGCATCATGGGCTGACAGATGAGCTGATAGAAGTATATAGAATGATGAGAGGCATGGATAGGATGGATGGTCAGTGGAAATACCAAATACTAGGGGGCATAGGTTTAAAGTGAGAGGGGAAAAGTTTAAAGGAGATGTGTGATGAAAGTTTTTTACACAGAGAGTAGTAGGTGTTTGGAACTACCAGGAGAGGTGTAGAAGCAGATACGATAGCAAAGTTTAAGAGGCAATTAGACAGACATGTGAATAGGCAGGGAATAGAGGGACTATGTTCAGGCAGGTGGGATCAGTTTAGAACAGCATCATGAACAGCGCAGACATGTTGAGCTGAAAAGTCTGTTCCTGTGCTGTATTATTCAATGTTCTAACTTCAATGTAAAAGTGGGGATTTTTGCTGATGATTGTACAATGTTCAGATCCTTATGTAGTCTATGCCCAAACACAGCAAGAGCTGGGTAATACCTAGGCTATGGTGAAACATGGCAAGTAAAATTTGCACCACACATGTGCTAGAAAATTGCCATCTCCAACAAAAGCAAATCTGTCTCACCTTGATATTCACTGGCATTACCATTGCTGAATTATCCAGTACCAACAAACTGCAGATTTCATTGATCAGAAACAGAATTGAACCAGCCTTATAAATAATGGTGGTGACAAGGGCAAGTCAGAGACTAGAAATTTTTAGGTGAATAACTCATCTACTGACTCCTCAAAAAGTGTACATCACTTATCCGGCATGAGTCAGTAGTGTGATGAAATACCATTCACTGACTCGAATGAGTGAAGCTCTAACAACCTTCAAAAAGCTTGACACCATCATGAACAAAACAGTCCACTTGTTTGGCAGCCAGTTTACAAGCTTCACCATTCTCTCTCCCCACCAACACGCAATAGCAGCAATGTTCATCATCTTTAAGATGCACAGCAGCAACTCACCCAAGTTCCTTCGACGGCACCTTCCAAACTCATGACTTCTACCATCCAGAAGGATGATGGCAGCTGATGCACGGGAATAGCACCACCTGCAAGTTTCTCTCCAAGCCCCTCACCATGCTGACTCAGAGCTATATCGCCATTCCTTCACTTTCACTGGGTCAAAATCCTGGAAAATCTTTCCTGA
>NW_025968712.1:20360-21309 GCF_021869965.1 Rhincodon typus | reverse complement strand
TGAGTGTATCAGTGAGTGACTGTGTGCAATGAGTGTGTTAGTGATTGACTGTGTGTAGTGAGTGTGTCAGTGATTGACTGTGTGTAGTGAGTGTGTCAGTGAGTGTGTCAGTGATTGACTGTGTGTAGTGAGTGTGTCAGTGTGTTAGTGAGTGTATCAGTGAGTGACTGTGTGTGGGGAGTCTGTTAGTGAGTGACTTTGTGTAGTGAATGTGTCAGTGAGTGTGTCATTGAGTCTGTTAGTGAGTGACTCTGTGCAGTGAGAGTGTCGGTGAGTGTGTCAGTGAGTGACTGTGTACAGTGAGTGTGTTAGTGAGTGACTGTGTGTAGTGACTGTGTCAGTGAGTGTGTTAGTGAGTATATGTGTGCAGTGTGAGTGTCAGTGAGTGTGTCAGTGAGTGACTGTGTGTAGTGTGTGTTTGTGAGTGACTGTGTATATTGAGTGTGTTAGTGAGTGACTGTGTACAGTGAGTGTGTCAGTGATTGACTGTGTGTAGTGAGTGTGTTAGTGAGTATGTCAGTGAGTGATTGTGAGTAGTGAGTGTGTTAGTGAGTGACTGTGTGCAGTGAGTGTGTCACTGTGTGTCTGTGTGTAGGGAGTGTGTTAGTGAATGTGTAGAAAGTGTGTCACTGAGAGATTATGTGTAGTAAGTATGTCAGTGAGGGACTGTGTGTAGTGAGTGTGTTAGTGAGTGATTGTGAGTAGTGAGTGTGTTACTGAGTGACTGTGTGTAGCAAGTGTGTCAGTGAGTGACTGTGTGTCGTGAGTGTGTTAGTGAGGGACTGTGTGTATTGAGTGAGTTACAGAGTGACTGTGTATAGTAAGTGTGTTTCTGAGTGTATCAGTGAGTGACTGTGTGTAGTGAATGTGTCAGTGAGTGTGTCAGTGAGTGACTGTGTGTAGTGAGTTTGTTAGTGAGTGACTGTGTGCAGTGAGTGTGTCAGTGAGT
>NW_025968712.1:18815-19860 GCF_021869965.1 Rhincodon typus | reverse complement strand
CACACTCATTACACACAGTCACTCAGTGACACACTTACTACACACCCACTGACACACTCACTACACACAGTCACTCATTAACACACTCACTACACAATCACTGAGTGACACACTCACTATACACAGTCACTCTGTAACCCACTCACTGCACACAGTCACTCTGTAACCCACTCACGAACACGTTCACTGCACACAGTCACTAACTGACCCACTACACACAGTCACTCAGTGACACACTCGCCATCACCCTCACTACACACAGTCACTCACTGACACGCTCATGACACACTCACTAACACACTCACTACACACTGTCACTCACTGACACGCTCACTACATACAGTCACTCACTGACACACTCAGTACATCGTCACTCAGTGACACACTCACTATAAACAGTCACTCAGTCAAACACTTACTACACACTCACTGACACGCTCACTACACACAGCCACTCACTAACACACTCACTACATACCGTCACTCACTAACACAATCAATACATACCGTCACTCACTAACACAGTCACTGCACACAGTCACTCACTAACACACTCACTATGCCCAGTCACTCACTAACACACTCACTATACACAGTCACTCTCTAACACACTCACTACACACTCTCACTCACTAACACACGCACTACACACAGATACTCGGTAACACACTGACTACACATAGTCACTCACCAAGGCACTCACTAAGACACTCACTGCACACAGTCAGTCAGTGACACACTAACGACACACTCACTGACACACTCAGTATACACTGTCACTCATAAACACACTCACTGCCCACAGTCACTACACACTGTCACTCACTGACACACTCACTACACACTCACTGACATACTCACTGCACACATTCACTCACTAACACAGTCACTGCACACAGTCACTCACTAACACACTCACTACACATAGACACTCAGTGACACACTCACTGCACACAGTCACTCACTAACACACTCACTACACACAGTCACTCACTGACACACTCACTACACACTCACTGCACACAGTCACTCACTAACACACTCA
>NW_025968712.1:17685-18315 GCF_021869965.1 Rhincodon typus | reverse complement strand
TGTGTGTAATGAGTGTGTCAGTGAGTGTGTCAGTTAGAGATGGTGTGTAGTGAGTGTGTTAGCGAGTGCGTAGAAAGTGTGTCACTGAGAGATTGTGTGTAGTAAGTGTTTCAGTGAGTGACTGTGTGTAGTGAGTGTGTCAGTGATTGTGTAGTGAGTGTGTCAGTGAGTGACTGTGTGTAGTGAGTGTGTTAGCGAGTGTGTCAGTGAATATCGATGTGTAGTGAGTGTGTTAGTGAGTGTGTCAGTGAGTGACAGTGTGTAGTGCATGTGTTAGTGAGTGAGAGTGTGTCGTGAGTTTGTTAGTGAGTGACAGTGTGTAGTGAGTGTGTCAGTGAGTGTGCAGTGAGTGTGTCAGTGAGTGACTGTGTGTAGTGAGTGTGTCAGTGAGTGACTGTGTGTAGTCAGTGTGTCAGTGTGTGACAGTGCCTAGTGAGTGTGTCAGTGAGTGTGTTAGTGAGTGTGTTAGTGTATGACTGTGGGCAGTGAGTGTGTTTGTGAGTGTGTCACTGAGTGACTGTGTGTAGTGCGTGTGTTAGTGAGTGACTAGGTGTAGTGAGTGTGTCAGTGTGTGACAGTCCATAGTGACTGTGTAGTGAGTGTGTTACTGAGTGACTGTGTGTAGTGAGT
>NW_025968712.1:16060-17185 GCF_021869965.1 Rhincodon typus | reverse complement strand
TGTTAGTGAGTATGTCAGTGAGTGATTGTGAGTAGAGTGTGTTAGTGAGTGACTGTGTGTAGTGAATGTGTTAGTGAATGTGTAGAAAGTGTGTCACTGAGAGATTATGTATAGTAAGTATGTCAGTGAGGGACTGTGTGTAGTGAGTGTGTTAGTGAGTGATTGTGAGTAGTGAGTGCGACAGTGAGTGACTGTGTGTAACAAGTGTGTCAGTGAGTGACTGTGTGTCGTGAGTGTGTTAGTGAGGGACTCTGTGTATTGAGTGTGTTACAGAGTGACTGTGTATAGTAAGTGTGTTTCTGAGTGTATCAGTGAGTGACTGTGTGTAGTGAATGTGTCAGTGTGTGTCAGTGAGTGACTGTGTGTAGTGAGTTTGTTAGTGAGTGACTGTGTTTAGTGATTGTGTCAGTGAGTGTGTTTGTGAGTGTGTTAGCGAGTGATTGTGAGTAGTGAGTGTATCAGTGAGTGACTGTGTGCAATGAGTGTGTTAGTGATTGACTGTGTGTAGTGAGTGTGTCAGTGATTGACTGTGTGTAGTGAGTGTGTCAGTGAGTGTGTCAGTGATTGACTGTGTGTAGTGAGTGTGTCAGTGTGTTAGTGAGTGTATCAGTGAGTGACTGTGTGTGGGGAGTCTGTTAGTGAGTGACTTTGTGTAGTGAATGTGTCAGTGAGTGTGTCATTGAGTCTGTTAGTGAGTGACTCTGTGCAGTGAGAGTGTCGGTGAGTGTGTCAGTGAGTGACTGTGTACAGTGAGTGTGTTAGTGAGTGACTGTGTGTAGTGACTGTGTCAGTGAGTGTGTTAGTGAGTATATGTGTGCAGTGTGAGTGTCAGTGAGTGTGTCAGTGAGTGACTGTGTGTAGTGTGTGTTTGTGAGTGACTGTGTATATTGAGTGTGTTAGTGAGTGACTGTGTACAGTGAGTGTGTCAGTGATTGACTGTGTGTAGTGAGTGTGTTAGTGAGTATGTCAGTGAGTGATTGTGAGTAGTGAGTGTGTTTGTGAGTGACTGTGTATATTGAGTGTGTTAGTGAGTGACTGTGTACAGTGAGTGTGTCAGTGAGTGACTGTGTGCATTGATTGTGTGCAGTGAGTGTGTCAGTGAGTGACTTTGTATAGTGAGTGTGT
>NW_025968712.1:12778-15560 GCF_021869965.1 Rhincodon typus | reverse complement strand
GTGAGTTTGTTAGTGAGTGACTGTGTGCAGTGAGTGTGTCAGTGAGTGTGTTTGTGAGTGACTGTGTGTGGTGAGCGTGTTAGTGAGTGACTGTGTGTAGTGAGTGTGTCAGTGAGTGTGTCAGTGAATGACTGTGTGTAGTGAGTGTGTTAGTGAGTGACTGTGTAATGAGTGTGTTCGTGAGTGACTGTGTGCAGTGAGTGTGTCAGTGAGTGTGTCAGTGAGTAACTGTGTGTCGTGAGTGTGTCAGTGAGTGACTGTGTATAGTGAGTGTGTTAGTGAGTGACTGTGTGCAGTGCGTGTGTTCGTGAGCGAGAGTGTGTCGTGAGTGTGTTGGAGTTACTGTGTGTAGTGAGTGTGTCCGTGAGTGTGTCAGTGAGTGACTGTGTGTATTGGGTGTGTTACAGAGTGACTGTGTACAGTAAGTGTGTTTCTGAGTGTATCAGTGAGTGACTGTGTGTAGTGAATGTGTCAGTGAGTGTGTCAGTGAGTGACTGTATGTAGTGAGTGTGTCAGTGAGTGACTGTGTGCTGTGAGTGTGTCAGTGAGTGTGTCAGTGAGTGTGTAGTGATGTGTCAGTGAGTGACTGTGTGCAGTAAGTGTGTCAGTTGGTGACTGTGTGCAGTGAGTGTGTTAGTTAGTGACTGTGTGTAGTGAGTGTGTTACAGAGTGACTGTGTATAGTGAGTGTGTCAGTGGGTGACTGTGTGTAGTGAGTGTGTTTGTGAGAAACAGTGTATAGTGAGTGTGTCAATGAGTGTGTAGTGAGTGTGTCAGTAAGTGACTGTGTGCAGTGAGTGTGTTAGTTAGTGGCTGTGGGTAGTGAGTGTGTTTGTGAGCGACTGTGTGCAGTGAGTGTGTCAGTGAGTGTGTCAGTGAGTGACTGTGTGTAGTGAGTGTGTTAGTGAGTGACTGTGTGCAGTGAGTGTGTTTGTGAGTGACTGTGTACAGTGAGTGTGTTAGTAAGAGACTATGTGTAGTGCATGTGTTAGTGAGTGACTGTGTGTAGTGAGTGTGTTAGTGAGAGTGTGAGTGAGTGACTGTGTTTAGTGAGTGTGTTAGTGAGTGATTGTGAGTAGTGAGTGTATCAGTGAGTGACTGTGTGCAATGAGTGTGTTAGTGAGTGACTGTGTGTAGTGAGTGTGTCAGTGATTGACTGTGTGTAGTGAGTGTGTCAGTGAGTGTGTCAGTGATTGACTGTGTGTAGTGAATGTGTTCGTGTGTTAGTTAGTGTATCAGTGAGTGACTGTGTGTAGTGAGTGTGTCAGTGAGTGACTGTGTGCAGTGAGTGTGTCAGTGAGTGACTTTGTGCAGTGAGTGTGTTAGTGAGTGACTGTGAGCTGTAAGTGTGTCAGTGAGTGTGTTAGTGAGTGACTGTGTGTGGTGAGTGTGTTAGTGAGTGACTGTGTGTGGGGAGTCTGTTAGTGAGTGACTGTGTGTAGTGAATGTGTCAGTGAGTGTGTCAGTGAGTCTGTTAGTGAGTGACTCTGTGCAGTGAGAGTGTCAGTGAGTGTGTCAGTGAGTGACTGTGTACAGTGAGTGTGTTAGTGAGTGACTGTGTGTAGTGACTGTGTCAGTGAGTGTGTTAGTGAGTGACTGTGTGCAGTGAGAGTGTCAGTGAGTGTGTCAGTGAGTGACTGCGTGTAGTGAGTGTGTTAATGAGTGACTGTGTGCAGTGAGTGTGTTTGTGAGTGACTGTGTATATTGAGTGTGTTTGTCAGTGATTCACTGTGTGTAGTGAGTGTGTTAGTGAGTATGTCAGTGAGTGATTGTGAGTAGTGAGTGTGTTAGTGAGTGTGTCACTGTGTGACTGTGTGTAGTGAGTGTGTTGGTGAATGTGTAGAACGTGTGTCTCTGAAAGATTGTGTGTAGTAAGTATTTCAGTGAGGGACTGTGTGTAGTGAGTGTGTTAGTGAGTGATTGTGAGTAGTGAGTGTGACAGTGAGTGACTGTGTGTAGCAAGTGTGTCAGTGAGTGACTGAGTGTCGTGAGTGTGTTAGTGAGGGACTGTGTGTATTGAGTGTGTTACAGAGTGACTGTGTATAGTAAGTGTGTTTCTGAGTGTATCAGTGAGTGACTGTGTGTCGTGAATGTGTCAGTGAGTGACTGTGTGTCGTGAGTTTGTTAGTGAGTGACTGTGTGCAGTGAGTGTGTCAGTGAGTGTGTTTGTGAGTGACTGTGTGTGGTGAGCGTGTTAGTGAGTGACTGTGTGTAGTGAGTGTGTTAGTGAGTGACTGTGTGCAGTGAGTCTGTCAGTGAGTGTGTCAGTGAGTGACTGTGTGTAGTGAGTGTGTTAGTGAGTGACTGTGTGCTGTGAGTGTGTCAGTGAGTGACTGTGTGTAGTGAGTGTGTTAGTGAGTGACTCTGTGTGGGTAGTCTGTTAGTGAGTGACTGTGTGTAGTGAATGTGTCAGTGATTGTGTCAGTGAGTGTGTTAGTGAGTGACTCTGTGCAGTGAGTGTGTCAGTGAGTGTGTCCGTGAGTGACTGTGTGCAGTGAGTGTGTTAGTGAGTGACTGTGTGTAGTGAGTGTGTCAGTGAGTGTGTCAGTGATTGACTGTGTGTGGTGAGTGTGTTAGTGAGTGTGTCAGTGAGTGATTGTGAGTAGTGAGTGTATCAGTGAGTGACTGTGTGTAGTGAGTGTGTTAGTGAGTGACTGTGTGCAGTGAATGTGTCACTGTGTGACTGTGTGTAGTGAGTGTGTTAGTGAATGTGTAGAAAGTGTGTCACTGAGAGATTTTGTGTAGTAAGTATGTCATTGAGGGACTGTGTGTAGTGAGTGTGT
>NW_025968712.1:11581-12678 GCF_021869965.1 Rhincodon typus | reverse complement strand
GTGTGTAGTGAGTGTGTCAGTGAGTGTGTCAGTGATTGACTGTGTGTAGTGAGTGTGTCAGTGATTGACTGTGTGTAGTGAGTGTGTTAGTGAGTGTGTCAGTGAGTGATTGTGAGTAGTGAGTGTATCAGTGAGTGACTGTGTGTAGTGAGTGTGTTAGTGAATGTGTAGAAAGTGTGTCACTGAGAGATTTTGTGTAGTAAGTATGTCATTGAGGGACTGTGTGTAGTGAGTGTGTTAGTGAGTGATTGTGAGTAGTGAGTGTGTCAGTGAGTGACTGTGCGTCGTGAGTGTGTTAGTGAGGGACTGTGTGTATTGAGTGTGTTACAGAGTGACTGTGTATAGTAAGTGTGTTTCTGAGTGTATCAGTGAGTGACTGTGTGTAGTGAATGTGTCAGTGAGTGTGTCAGTGAGTGACTGCTTGTAGTGAGTTTGTTAGTGAGTGACTGTGTGCAGTGAGTGTGTCAGTGAGAGTGTTAGTGAGTGACTGTGTGCAGTGAGTGTGTTAGTGAGTGTGTCAGTGAGTGATTGTGAGTAGTGAGTCTATCAGTGAGTGACTGTGTGTAGTGAGTGTGTTAGTGAGTGACTGTGTGCAGTGAGTGTGTCACTGTGTGACTGTGTGTAGTGAGTGTGTTAGTGAATGTGTAGAAAGTGTGTCACTGAGAGATTGTGTGTTGTAAGTATGTCATTGAGGGACTGTGTGTAGTGAGTGTGTTAGTGAGTGATTGTGAGTAGTGAGTGTGTCAGTGAGTGACTGTGTGTAGCAAGTGTGTCAGTGAGTGACTGTGTGTCGTGAGTGTGTTAGTGAGGGACTGTGTGTATTGAGTGTGTTACAGAGTGACTGTGTATAGTAAGTGTGTTTCTGAGTGTATCAGTGAGTGACTGTGTGTAGTGAGTTTGTTAGTGAGTGACTGTGTGCAGTGAGTGTGTTAGAGAGTGACGGCATGTAGTGTGTGTGTGACTGAGTGACTGTATGTAGCGAGCGTGTCAGTGAGTGACTGTGTGTCGTGAGTGTGTTAGTGAGGGACTGTGTGTATTGAGTGTGTTACAGAGTGACTGTGTATAGTAAGTGTGTTTCTGAGTGTATCAGTGAGTGA
>NW_025968712.1:9463-9998 GCF_021869965.1 Rhincodon typus | reverse complement strand
ACACACACACACACACAAATACTCCCTCTCACTGACACACACACACACAAACACTCCCTCTAACTGACACGTGCACACACACACTCCCTCTCACTGACACACACACACACTCGCTCTCACTGACAGACACGCGCGCACACAAACTCCCTCTCACTGACACAAGCACACAAATGCTCACTCTCACTGACATACACACACACAAACACACCCTCTCACTGACACACACGCATACACACATTCCCTCTCACTGAGACACACACAACAACGCTCACTCTCACTGACACATGCACACGCACACACACACTCCCTCTCACTGACACATGCACACACCAACACTCCCTCTTACTGACACACGCACACACACACTCCCTCTAACTGACACGCACACACACAACCACTCCATCTCACTGACACGCACACACACAAACACTCCCTCTAACTGACACACGCACACACACACTCCCTCTCACTGACACACACACACACACAAACACTCCCTCTCACTGACACACACACACGCCCTCTCACTGACACA
>NW_025968712.1:8691-8963 GCF_021869965.1 Rhincodon typus | reverse complement strand
GTGTGTGTTTGTGTGTGTCAGTTAGAGGGAGTGTGTGTGTGTGTGTGTCAGTTAGAGGGAGTGTGTGTGTGTGTGTGTCAGTGAGAGGGAGTGTTTGTGTGTGTCAGTTGGAGGGAGTGTGTGTGTGTGTGTGTCAGTGAGAGTGAGTGTTTGTGTGTGTCAGTGAGAGGGAGTGTTTGTGTGTGTCAGTGAGAGGGAGTGTGTGTGTGTGTGTGTGTGTCAGTGGAGGGAGTGTTTGTGTCTGTGTGTCAGTGAGAGGGAGTGTTTGTGTG
>NW_025968712.1:7875-8591 GCF_021869965.1 Rhincodon typus | reverse complement strand
CAGTGAGAGGCAGTGTTTGTGTGTGATTATGTGTCAGTGAGATGGAGTCTGTATGTGTGTGTGTCAGTGAATGGAGTGTTTGTGTGTGTGCGTGTGTCAGTGAGAGTGAGTGTTGGTGTGTGTGTGTCAGTGAGAGGGAGTTTGTGTGTGTGTGTCAGTTCGAGGGAGTGTTTGTGTTTGTGTGTCAGTTAGAGGGAGTGTGAGTGTGTGCGTCAGTGAGAGGGAGTGTGTATGTGTGTCAGTGAGAGGGAGTGTGTGTGTGTGTCAGTGAGAGGGAGTCTGTGTGTGTCAGTGATAGGGAGTGTTTGTGTGTGTGTGTGTCAGCGAGAGGGAGTGTTTGTGTGTGTTTGTCAGTTAGAGGGAGTGTGCGTGTCAGTGAGAGGGAGTGTGTATGTTTGAGCGGGAGTATGTGTGAGTGAGAGAGAGTGTGTGACTGATACAAGTATGCATGTGTCTGTGTGAGTGTGTGTGTGAGTGAGACAGAGTATGCATGTGTCTGTGTGAGTGGGTGTGTGTGAGTGAGCAGTTATGTGGTTGTATGTCAGTGAGAGGGAGTGTTTGTGTGTGTGTGTGTCAGTGTTGGGGAGTGTTTGTGTTTGTGTGTGTGTGTGTGTGTCAGTGAGAGGGAGTGTTTGTGTGCATGTGTCTGTGATAGGGAGTGTTTGTGTCTGTGTGTGTGTCAGTGAGAGGGAATGTTTGTGTTTGTGTGCATGTGT
>NW_025968712.1:5813-7375 GCF_021869965.1 Rhincodon typus | reverse complement strand
ACACACACACACTCTCTCACACACACACTTTCACACATTCATACACACATGCTCTCTCTCTCTCTCACATGCACACACACAGACACACATTCTCTCTCTCTCTCTCACATGCACACACACAGACACACATTCCCTCTCTCTCTCTCACATGCACACACACAGCCACACATTCTCTTACACACAGTCTTTCATGAACATACAGACAGACTCACACACACTCTCACTCACACACACACACTCACAAACACACCCTCTCACACACACACTCTCACAAACACACACACTGACTCTCTCCCTCTCCCACAGACACATACACACACACACTCTCTCACACACACACCTATACACACTCATACAGACACACACTCTTTACATGGGAACACACAATCAAAAACAAACTTTCATACACACACAATCACACGAACAGACTCTCTTTCTCACATACACACATACATACACACTCTCACACAGAGACACACACTATCTCACACACACACACACTCTCTCTCTATCACACACACATACTCACAAACACACAGACAGACAGACAGAAACAGACACACACACACACACTCACGTACACTCTTTCACAAACATACAGACACACACACACACGCACTCTCACTCACACATGCAGACTGACACACACACACAGACACACACACTCACATACACTCTTTCACACGCACACAGACACACACAAATGTGCTCTCTCACACACGCACTCTCTCACTCTCACAACACACACACACAATCACACACACACAGACTCTCACAACACACACTCACAATCACACACACACATATACACACATGCACACAAACACAGACTCTCACACACATGCACACACACAGACTCTCACACACATACACACACGCACAGACACTCACACACGTGCACACACACATACTCTCTCTCTCACATGCATGCACACACTCTCTCTCACACACACAAACACACACAATCTCTCGCACACACACACCCTCACATACGCACTCTCTCTTTCTCCCACATACTCTTACACACCCAAACATTCCCACACACATACACACACACACACACACACTCTCTGACACACACACACTCTCTTACACACACATACTCACCCACAAGCACACACACAGACACTCACACATATGCACACACACACAGACTCTCACACACTTGCACACAAACACACACTCACATACACACACACACACACTCACACACATGCACACAAACACAGACTCTCACAAACATGCACACACACACAGACCCTCACCCACATGCACACACACAGACTCTCACACACATGCACACACACAAGCTCTCACGACACACATACACACACGCTCTTTCTCTCTCTCCTTCTATCTCTCTCTCACAGATACTTGCACATATACTGTCTCTCTCTCTCTCTCACACACACACACATACACACCCTCTCTCTCTCACAAACACACACACACACTCACACACACGCACACACTTGTGCACACACACACTCACATACACACACACTCTCACACACACAAACACACACACTCAGGCACACACACTCTCTCACTCACACACACAC
>NW_025968712.1:4752-5313 GCF_021869965.1 Rhincodon typus | reverse complement strand
TGCATACACACACACACACGCATACACACGCACACACGTGCACACACACGCACACACACACACACGCATACACACGCACACACGTGCACACACGCATACACACGCACACATGCATACACACGCACACACACGCGCGCGCACACACACACGCATACACACGCACACATGAGCACACACACACGCATACACACGCACACACGTGCGCACACACACACGCATACACACGTACACATGCATACACACGCACACACACACTCTCTCTCTCACTCACACACACACATGCACACACACACGCGCACACACACACACACGCGCACACACACACACGCATACACATGCACACGTGCACACACTCACACGCACACACACACACACTCTCTCTCTCTCACTCACACACACACAAACACACACACACACACTCTCTCTCTCACTCACACACACACACGCACACGCGCACACACACACACACTCTCTCTCACTCACACAAACACACACACACACATTCTCTCTCACTCACACACACACACACACACACACACACACACACACACACACACACAC
>NW_025968712.1:0-4742 GCF_021869965.1 Rhincodon typus | reverse complement strand
ACACACACACACACACACACACACACACACACACACACACACACACAGCACGTGGATATGAACACTTGAATAAGATAGATTAGTCTTTATTTAGTCTGTTCTGAGGAAGGGTCACCGGACCCGAAACGTTAACTCTGTTTTCTCCCTCACAGATGCTGTCAGACCTGCTGAGCTTTTCCAGCAACTTTGTTTTTGTTCCTGATTTACAGCATCGCCGTTCTTTTGGTTTTGTTTTAGTCTTTATTTAATGTAGCTATATGTCAGAACTTGGTATAGCATTAGCATTATATAATAGAATTTAGAATGAAACGGTAGAAATAGTGTTATTTGAAGATTAGCCCTGAAGACCTTTCTTGATTTTGTCTTCTTCTTGACCAAACTATCTCAAACTCAAAGCCAATAATGTGGCATCAAACCACGCAATTTAAGAGAGTCAGGAATGCAGAATAAGAACAGTGAAGAAGGTTACAGCAAAACAGGAGAGCTGATAAGCAAAACATATGGAGCAGACAAGTAAAAATAATGCAAAGAATGTTCCATGAATTGGAGAACAGGAAAAAGAAATTGACAGCACAGTGTGAGAACATTATAACACTGTCAGGAAGAACAGAACTCCATATATACATAAGGAATAATAAGGAGACTTCTCTTTGAAAAAGGAAGTACAGTGAAGTAATGGATGGAATAGTTGGATGATGATGAAGACAGAAATGAATTGGCACCAACAGAGAGAACAGAAGCCTAGATTGAGGCAGAGGTCTGTGCGGTAATCAAAAAGATGAGAGCAAGGAAAGCACCTGAGAGTTTAGCTGAACATCTGAAAGGTTGGAATGATATTAACATTGGGAGGCTGACAGATCTCGACACAACTTGGTCAGAGGAGGATTCCTTCCTGAGGATCTTATGCAGCTAGTGTTCATTAAGCTCCTAAGGACCCAAAATCTGGAGTGTGTTCAAAGTATAGCACAATAAGTGTCATGATAAAAAAAATTGTAATAACATTGTTGTAAAGAAATGACCAGTCTGTAGAAGCAGAGAGGAATAATAATCAGTTAAGATTCAGACCAAAGCAAAGACAAAAGAGGGAATCTTTAACTTGGCATTAGTTATTGAAAGATTTCAATTGCAAGGTCTGTATATGTTACTTTCTAGACTAGGAGAACGCATTTGATCGAGTCTGGCATCAGAAAATAATGTAATGCTTAGACAAGCTGGAAATTCAAGGAAATGATACAAGGATGATGAGAATTTATCTTGGAATCAGCAGTGAGGAGACTTGATAACACTTGTCAAATAGCTTCCCAATCTAAAGAAGAGTATGTCAGCAATGTGTTATCTGCCTAGAACTGTTCAACATGTTTACTGAAGCTACTTTCAAAGACATAGAATATCTATTTGGTTGCGACACTGAGAGGTTGAAAATTAACAAGGCGAGATATGGAAATATCTGTGCACTGATTGCAGAGAAAGAAGAGGCATGGAAGGAAGTTGCAAATAAAGTGAAAGTGAGGCATGGGGATTAAGAATAATTGTGAAAGTGACCAAGGCAGTGGTGATAACAGAGAACCAAACCCAGAAATGAGGAAATGGAAAAGTTGTGGTAAAAACAAAAAATAGCTCACATAACTCAGGCAGATTATCACACACGATTGGAGATGTGATGAAGAAATCTGAAGGAGAATTGAAAAAGCTAAGATCAATTTGATCAGAATGAAGGACATCAATGAAATGGAACCTGAATTGTAGGAAAGGGATGTTGAGATGCTACATCTTGTCATCTGTATTACATGCCTTGGAGACATATCACATAATAATAGAATTGGTATGGTGTAGAAGGAGGTTATTTAGCCCATTGTGTATGCACTGATGCACCAAATAAGCAAATCACTTCGTGCCATTCTACTGCATTTTCCTCATTTCCCTGCATTGTTTCTATTAAAATAATTATTCAATGTCCTCTCGATTGCCTCAATGGAACCTGCCTTCGCCACATTTCCAGGCAGTGCATGCTAAACCCCAATCACCTGATATATGAAAATGCTTTTTGTTACATCGTGTTTCCTTCTTTTGCAAAGCACTTTAAAACTGTAGTGTCTGGTTCTCAATCTGAGAGTCAGTTTATGAGTTTATCCAGTCTATCCAGACTCCTCATGATTTTGAAAACTTCTATCAGATTTCTTGTCAATCTTCTCCTCTCCAAGAAAAACAGTCACAGCATCTCCAATCTATCCTCATAACTCACACATCCTTTAGAGTAGTATCCTCTATTTTATCCTGACTCTCATGTTCTTTCTTCTCTTCGCTTTGCACTTTTCCACTTTGAACTTCCCTTACCAAATATCTGCCCACTTGTTCATGTCCTTTTGAAATTCTACACTATCCTCCTCACAGTTTACAATTTTCCAAATTTTGTATCATGTGCAAACATTGAAACTTTCCACTGTACATAAAGATCTACATGATCAATATATTTCAGGATGTACAAGGGTCCCAATACCAATCCCTGAGAAACTCCACTATATAAACATTCTTCCAGTTTGAAGAATATTCATTAACCATTACTCTCTGTTTTCTGTTACTCAGCCAACTTTGCAGCCACATTGCCCTGATCCCTTTTATTCCATAAGCTCTAACTTTATTCACAAGTCTGCCGTGTGGTAATGTATCAAACATCTTTTGGAAATCCATATACACCTCAGCAACAAAATTATCCTCATCAACTCTCCTGTTACCTTTTCAAAAAACTCTGGCAAATTAGTTAAACATAATTTTCCCTTCCAAACTCCATGCTGGCTGTCCTTCATTAATTCACATTTATCCATGTAATTACTAATGCAACCCTGAGTTATTGTTTTTAAGGGTTTCCCCATCATTTAAATTAAACTTACAGGTCTCTTGTTACTGAAATTATCATTGCAACCATTTTAATTAAGGTCTTAACTTCTGCAATTTTCCAGTCCTCTAGCACCACCCTGAACCTAAGGAGGATTGTAAATTTCATAGCCAGTGCTCCCACTTTCACTTCCTTCAATATCCTTGTATACATTTGATCTGGTCTCAGTGTTCCGTCAACTTTAAGGGCCATAACTTATCCAACACTTCTTCCTTAGCAATTTTGAAGTATTCTGGTCACTTTCACCCTTCTTCCATCACCCTGCCTTGGGCAGCGTCTGCATCCTTGGAAAAAAAACAATGCAAAATAGTCATTTAATACCTCAGCCATGTCCT
Organism: Rhincodon typus; assembly: GCF_021869965.1. Classification (NCBI taxonomy): domain Eukaryota; kingdom Metazoa; phylum Chordata; class Chondrichthyes; order Orectolobiformes; family Rhincodontidae; genus Rhincodon; species Rhincodon typus. The sequence continues at coordinate 1,514 of NW_025968712.1, read as the reverse complement.
CTACCCTCATTGTAAATCTCCTTTTGCACACAATCAGATCTACTCTTCCTTTTACTGTTTTGTTACTATTTACGTGCCTGTAATATAGAAGACATTAGGGTTCACTTTTATATTAGCTTCCAATGTCTTTTCATAAATCTTGTTTTTTTCTCCTTGCTTTCACACTTACCTTCTTTGTTCAGCTGGATTCTCAAATGCATTTCTACCTGGCACCAGCCATAAGCACAATTCTTTGTTTTTGTCTTATATTTTATCTCCTTTTTCATCCAGGGAGCTCTAGGTTTCTTTGCTCCACCTTTTCTTTCTTGAGGAAGTTTACCTTGACTTTCCTAACTATTTATTTATTTTTTTGAAGATAGCCCATTGTTCAACTATCATTTTTCTGCCAACGCTTGGTTACAGACTATCTAGCCCAGCCTAATTCTTGCCCAATTGAAGTCAGCTCCCTCAAGTTAATTACGATTTTTTCTGGATTGTTCACCAATGTTCTAGACCTCATGACGTAATGATCACTATTCCATAAACATTCCCCCAATGTCGTTTGATCTACCTGGCCCAGCTCATTCCCAGGAACCAAGCCTAGCAGTACTTCCTTGCTCAATGAACTGGACAATTACTGCTGTGGGAAATTCTCCTAAATGCAAGCTAGTAACAATTGCCTCTCTGACTTTTATGCTACCACTATTCCAGTCTACATTCAAATAATTAAAGTTCCTCATTATGACTACTGCTTATGCTGCTCTATGATTTCCCTGCAGATTTGTTCCTTTTTATCCTTGTTACTAGTTGATGGCCTATAGACCACACTGAACAATGAAATCCTGCAATTATTGTTCCTTAGCTTTAGCCAAACTGACTATGTCCCTGAACCCATTTGGACTTCCTCTTTCTCCAGGATTGCAATGCTCTCGTTAACCAATGTCACCATCCCTCCTTGTTTTTCCCTGTTCCTTATCTTTCTTGATCAGCTTGCATCCATATGTAGTCCTGCTGTTCCCCGGGCCAGATCTCTGGTTAGACACATCATATTTTCACATGGCAAATAGTGTCTGTAAGTCACTGATGTTATTTACTATAGTCTGTTCACGCACATGCAAAATCAGCCTGATTTAGAATGTATTAATTTCACCCCTATTTTGATTCCACCATTAATTTAGTAATCTCTATTCTAGTGTTCTTTTATGCAGGTATTTTGTGTAACCTTATATTATTCTTTATGTTCTCTCTTGGTTCCCAGACCTTTGTTGAGTCAGTTTAAACCCTCAAAAACTACACAGAAAGAGCTCAGAGATAGTAGGAACTGCAGATGCTGGAGAATTCGAAACAACAAGGTGCAGGGCTGGATGAACACAACAGGCCAAGCAGCATCATAGGAGCAGAAAGGCTGACGTTTCGGGCCCAGACCCTTCATCAGAAAAGGGGGAGGGGAAGGGGGTTCTGAAATAAATAGGGAGGGAGTGGGAGGCGGATAGAAGATGGATAAAGGAGACGATAGATGGAGAGGAAACAAACAG
>NW_025968711.1:0-21309 GCF_021869965.1 Rhincodon typus | reverse complement strand
AATATGCCAGTGCCCTCGGTACTGACACAATAATAATGAAGCCCTCCTTCAGGACTGACCCTCTAAATGTGAGGTCGCCCTCAATTCTGATGCCCTGACAATGAGGCACTGCCCCAGTTCTGACACCTGCATAATTAGGAACTGGCTCTGTCTGACAGTAATGCACTCCTGCAGTAGTTACCCTCTGACAATGAAGCACTCCCTCTGTACTGAAGCTCTGTCAGTGCTTCAATCCCTCAGTAATGCCCCTCTGACAATGAAACAGTCCATCAGTTCTGACACTGTCACAGTGCTGCAATGTCTTAGTGACTCTGTAATCGTTTCGCACTACCTCACTATTGATGCCTTTATCGTGAGGCAATGCCTCAGCACTGATCCTCTGATACAGCTGCAATACCTTAGCACTGACCCTCTCTGTGTTGCAAACCCTCAATTCCCACACCATTACACTGAGGAACTGCTTCAGAACACAAACTCTGACAATGAGTCATTCCCATAAGACGAACCCTTTCTGACAAATGAACAATGCCTCAGAACTGACACAGTAACAATAAGGCAGTCCCTTAGTACTGACCCGCTGATTATAATCTCACAGTCATGACCCTCTAATTGTGTGGCGTCCTTTCAATTCGGACATCTTTCGAAAGAAGCACTGCCTCCGTATTAATGCTGTGACAGTCCTTCAATCGCTCAGTGCTGACCTGCTAATCGTGGAGACATCCCACAGTTCTGATCCCGTTCCATAGAGGCCCTCGCTGAATCCTGACCCTCTGACTGTATTAGACTATCTCAGTTCTGGTCCTGCAAACGTGTTCCACTGCCTTATTTCTCACCCCATTATATTGAGACTGTGCACCCCACTGGACCCTCTAAGAGTGACACAGTCCCTCAGCAGTGACACTGCTGTGAAGCACTGTCACTGACCCTCTGACAATGAGGCTGTCTATTCTGACCCCTTTACATTGAGGCACTGCGTGAGTATTGACCATTGAGGCACTTCCTCAGTAGTTACCTTCAGACAGGTTAGGGTTAAGGCCAGATGGGGCTCAGGGTGGGGCTAGGGTTAGGGTTAGGCTGAGGCTAGGGTTAGAGTTGAGGTCAGTGTTGAGGCTGCAGTTGGGGGCTGGGATCAGGACCGGGACAAGCTCAGTCGGGGGAGGGGGGAGGTGGTGGTGGAATGGCCGAGGGCCGGGGCACAGGATAGTCGGGGCCAGGAGAGGGACAAACTGGAATTAAGGCGAAGGATGCGGGCTGGGTCAGGCTGGGGCTGGGATTCGAGTTATGTCGGGTCTCGGGTCTCGGACAGACAGGGCTTACGGTCGGGGCTGCGGGCTGGCTGCTGGGACCTTAACCGGTTCTGAGTCGGGGTCGGGGTCGACGTCGGGGTCAGGCTCAGGGCCGTGGTTGGGCTTAGGGTCAGGGTCCGGGCTGCGATAGGCTACGGGAGAGTGTTGGTCTGGTGGGCGCTGATGGCTGCATCTGGGTCTGGGTCTAGGTCGCTGGCATCTGGGCAGGGTGGGGTAGGATCAGGGCTGGTTGCCTGGGCCGAGGCCGCGACAGGCTTCTGGCCGAGGGCTGGGGGCTAGGGTCAGTGTCCGGTGTCCACGGCCGGGACAGTCTGGGGTTAGGTTTGGGGTTGGGGACTGGGGGCCGCGGCCGGGTTAATCTGGGTTTAGGGTTGGTGTCGGGGATTTGGATCTGCGACCGGGACAGTCTGGGGTTCGGTTTGGGGTCGGCGACAAACTGCGGCAGTGTCGGGGCTGCGAAAGGCTGGTGGCTGTGGTCTGGGGCCGGGTTTAGGGTTACGGCAGGGACAGGGGCTGAAATCTGGGATCTGGGGCCGGTGCGGAGGGCAGAGGCTAAGGCTCAGTTTACGGTGATTGTCTGGTCTGTGTCCCTGGGTTGTGTTGAGCCGGGCCGGGCCGGGCTGGCAGTCTGGGGCCGGGTTTCGAGTCAGGGTCCAGGTTGGGGCGAAAGTTTTGGTTAGGTTTGGGACCGGGGTCGGAGGGCTGAGGCCAAGGCTCGGTTTACGGTGATGGTCTGGGCTGGGGCCCTGGATTGGGTCGGGCCGGGCCAGGCCGGGGCTGAGACAGGTTGTCGGCCGGGATTCGACTGGGGTCTGAAGGCTCGGGTCTTGGGTGAGGGGCCAGGTTTAAGGTTAGGATTGGGGCTACGTTTTTTGGTGATTTTTGGGGCCGCGACAGGCTCGGGTTGGTGTGGGGGTTGGGGGCTTGGTTTACAGGCCAGGACAGACTGGGATTCGTGTCGGGGCTTGGGGGCCACGGCCGGGACCCGAACAGTCTGGGGTTAGGGCTTGGAGCCGGGACAGGCTGCGGGCTGGGGTTAGGGTCAGTTCCGCGATATGGGGGCGGGGCTCGGACAGGCTGGGGACGGAGGCTGGGGCCGGGACAACACTCAGCAAAGAAACTATAAAAGTCAGAGCCCGCTGTAAATAAAGTGTGAAGTATAGAGCTCCCTGTAAACAAACGCTGTAAATCCTCCCTAAAATCCCCCTAAACCCTCAAACAGACGACAGCAAGAAAAAACCGAAAACACAGAGCCTCCAGTGAGTGAAAGCCAGAACACAAGGCCCACTGTAAATCAACACTAAATAACAGAGCCCCCACTAAAGCACTGCGAGATAGTAAGATTCAATTAGTACCACATAGTCAGCAAGTCAGATGTGAGGCAGTGCCTGTTTGTCCACCAGTCAGTAATGCAGAAGTGCAGTGTTGTCTAATGGTCATGACTGAGGTAGCGCCACACGATTACAGGATCTGTCCTGAGGGAATGCCACGCGAATAGAGGATCAAATCTGGGTTATTGCAGCACTGAGAGGGTTGGAGTGAGATAGCACCTCAGTGTCGGCAGTGTACTGAAGTTCTTAGGAAGGGACCGTAGGCCTGAAACGTTAACTCTGTTTTCTCCTTCACAGATGTTGCCAGACCTGCTGAGCTTTTCCGGCAAACCTGATTGCTCTGGTCAACCAATTGTCTCCGCCTGCTCCTGCCCCACCGAACTTATCTCCACCTATCTCGACTCCATTTTCTCCCCCTTGGTCCAGGAACTCCCTACCTAACTCCGTGACACCACCCACGCCCTCCACCTCCTCCAGAACTTCCAATTCCCTGGTCCCCAACACCTCATCTTTACCATGGACGTCCAGTCCCTACACACTTGCATTCCCCATACAGATGGCCTTAAAGGCCCGCTGCTTCTTCCTGTCCAGCAGGCCCGACCTGTTCCCCTGCACTGACACCCTCATCCGCCTCGCCAAACTCGTCCTCACCCTCAACAACTTCTCTTTCAATTCCTCCCACTTCAGACAGACAAAGTGGGTGGCCATGGGTACCCGCATGGGCCCAAACTATGCCTGCCTCTTTGTAGGTTACATGGAACAATCCCTCTTCCGTAGCTACACCGGCCCTAAACCCCACCTCTTCCTCCGTTGCATTGATGACTGTATCAGCGCCGCCTCGTGCTCCCACAAGGAGCTCGAACAGTTCATCCACTTCACGAACACCTTCCACCCCAAACTTCAGTTCACCTGGACCATCTCTCATACCTCTCTCTCCTTACTGGACCTCTCTGTTTCCATGTCTGGCAACCACCTAGAAACTGATATCCATTTCAAGCCCACCGACTCCCACAGCCACCTGGAATACAACTCCTCCCAGCCACCTTCCTGCAAAAATGCCATCCCCTATTCCCAATTCCTTCACTTCCACCGCATCTTCCCCAGGATGAGGAATTCCACTCCTGTACATCTCAGATGTCCTCGTTTTTCAAGGACCGCAACTTCCTCCCCTCAGTGGTCGAGAACACCCTCGAAAATTTCTCCCACATTTCCCGCAACTCATCCTTCACAACCCCTCCCCGCAAAAACAATCAAAACAGAATCCCCCCGTCCTCACGTACCTGCCCACCAACCTCCTGATCCAGCGCATCATCCTCCGACACTTCCGCCATCTGCAATCCGACCCCACCACTGAAGACATTTTTCCCTCCCCACCCTTATCTGCTTTCTGGAGGGACCGCTCTGTCCATGACTCCCTTGTCCGCTCCACATTCCCTCCAGCCCCACCACACCCGTCACTTTCCCCTGCAACCGCAGGAAGTGCTACACCTGCCCCTACACCACCCCCCTCACACCCACCCCAGGCCCCAAGAAGGCTTTCCTCATCAAGCAGATGTTCACCTGCACATCTGCTCATATGGTATACTGCATCCGCTGTTCCCGTTGTGGCCGCCTCTGCATTGGGGATACCAAGCGGAGGCTTGGGGACCACTTTGCAAAACACCTCCCCTCGGTTTGCACGAAACGACTAAACCTCCCAGTCGTGAACCATTTCATTTCCCCTCACATTCCTCAGACGACATGCCCATCCTGGGCCTCCTGCAGTGCCACAACGATGCCAATAGAAGGTTGCTTGAACAGCAACTCATATTCCGCTGGGAAGCCCTGCAGCCTAATGGTGTCAATGTGGACTTCACAAGCTTCAAAATCTCCCCTCCCCCTACCGCATCCCAAAACCAGACCAGCTCGTCTCCGCCTCCCTAACCTGTTCTTCCTCCCACCTATCCCCTCCTCCCACCTCAAGCGCCACCCCCATTTCCGACCGACTGACCTCATCCCGCCCCCTTGACCTGTCCGTCCTCCGTGCACTGTCCTATCTCCTCCCTAACTCCCCAGCTACAATCACCTTTATTGGCTCCATTCCCGCCTCTTTGACCTGGCTGTGTCCTCTCAACCTATCTTCTCCTCTGTCCATCTTCTATCCGCCACTCCCTCTCTCCCTAGTTATTTCAGAAACCTGTTCCCCTCCCCCATTTCTGAAGACGGGTCTCGGCCCGAAATGTCAGCCTTCCTGCTCCTCTGATGCTGCTCGGCCTGCTGTGTTCATCGAGCTCTGCACCTTGTTATCTCAGATTCTCCAGCATCTGCAGTTCCTACCATCTCTGCGAACGCAGAAAACTTGTTTGATGTACTGCAAGCTATTCAAGTCCTGGGAGAATTTTGCTGAGGGCTGATTAATATTATGCTCTATCATAGCTTCGGTTGACACGATGGTATTGTTCTGAATATGTTAGAAAATTAACACATACTCAGGGATAGACTCTGATGTAGACACAGGTTTGGCGACTGTTAGCAAAATAAGGCCATGAAGATTAAAACTGTGAAAAGATATTAAATGGAGTGGAAGGCACATTTTAATTTAGTCTCCCTTTAATAGTGAAAAGTATGACAAGATCGCAGTTTTATGAATGAATGAAATGTGGTAATAGTAAACATAGTCCGCTAGTCAGTAGTCAGTAAAGTTATGAATGAATGAGAGCGCGAAAGTGGTAATATGGAGCGCTTGTGGGTGCATTGCTGAAGAGGACCTTTAGTACAACAGTAAAGAGGCTTGCACGAGTAATTATTTCGCAAAATTCACTGGACTCTGGGGTGGTTCCCGCAGATTGGAAAACAGCCAATGTGACGCCACTGTGTAAAAAAGGATGTCGACAAAAAGCAGGTAACTACAGGCCAGTTAGCTTAACTTCGGTTGTGGGGAAAATGCTTGAATCCATCATTAAGGAAGATAATAGCAAGACAACTGGATATAAATTGTCCCATTGGGAACACCCAGTATGGGTTCATGAAGGGTAGGTCATGTTTAAGTAATTTGATGGAATTCTTTGAGGAAATTACTTGCATGGTGGACAATGGGGAACCTGTGGATGTCGCGTATCTGGATTTCCAGAAGGCATTTGACAAGGTGCCACACCAAAGGCTGCTACATAAGATAAAGTTGCACGATATTACAGGTAATGTATTGGCATGGATAGAGGATGATTGACCAGTAGAAAGTAAAGAGTACGGGTAAATGGGTGTTTTTTCTGGTTGGCTGTCAGTGGCTCGTGGTGTGCCTCAGGGATCAGTGTTGGGACTGCAATTGTTTACAATTTACACAGATGATTTGGACTTGGGGACTAAGTGTAGTGTGTCAAAATTTGCAGATGAAACTGAGATGAGCGGTAGAGCAAAGTGTGCAGAAGGCACTGAAAGTCTGCAGAGGGATATATAGTCCAAGTGAGTGGGCAACGGTCTGACAGAAGGAGTACAATGTCGATAAATGTGAGGTCATCCATTTTGGTAGGAATAACAACAAAATGGATTTTGGTTTAAATGGTAAAAAAGTTGCAGCATGCTGCTATGCAGAGGGAATTGGGAGTCCTTGTGCATGAATCGCTAAAAGTAGTATTGCAGGTGCAGCAGGTAATTAAAAAGGCAAAGAGAATTTTGTCTGTCATTGCGAGAGGGATGGAGTTTAAAAACAGGGAGGCAATGCTGCAGCTGGAAAGGGTCCTGGGGAGGCCGCTCCTGTAGTACTGTGTGCAGTTTTGGTCTCCTTAATTGAGAAGGGATACACTCGCACTGGACGGGGTGCAGAGGAGATTCACGCGGTTGATTCTAGAGTTGAGAGGGTTGGAATATGAGGAGAGACTGAGTAGGCTGGGATTATACTCATTGGAATTCAGAAGAATGAGGGGAGATCTTATAGAAACAAACAAGATTATGAAGGGAATAGATCAGGTGGAGGCAGGGAGGTTGTTTCCAACAGCAGGTGAAACTAGGACTAGGGGGCACAGCCTCGAATTAAAAGGAAGCAGATATAGGACTGAGGACAGGAGGAACTTCTTCACCCAAAGGGTTGTGAATCTGTGGAATTCCCTGCCCAGTGAAGCGGTTGAAGCTACCTCGCTAAAAGTTTTTAAGGCAAGGATTGATAAATTCATGAACAATAAAGGAATTAAGGTTCATGGTGAGCGGGCGGGTAAGTGGAGCTGAGTCTCAAAAAGATCAACCATGATCTTATTGAATAGCGCGGCAGGTTCGAGGGGCCAGATGGCCTGCTCCTGCTCTTAGTTTTTATGTTTTTATGTTACACTGTTATAGTGCCTCACAAAAACCACAGAAAATGATATTTTAAGACGATCGACCCTGCATTACTGAAGACGCGCTCGCAAGAGGTTCTGAGGAAGGACCACCTGACACGAAACGTTAACTCTGTTTTTTTTCCCTCACAGATGCTGCCAGACTTGCTGAGCTTTTCCAGCAACTTTGTATTTTTTCCTAATTTGCAGCATCCGCAGTTCTTCCGGTTTTTACTACGCGTTATGGTAATTATTTACAGGGGGCTCTTTGTTTATAGCTCGCTCTGTCTTTTCGGATCTATTTTTAAGGGGCCCTGCTTGATGGATAATTTACAGGTCGGCTCGATATTGGCGTGTATTGACAGGTGCTCTATGTTTTCGACTTTATTTAGAGGGAGCCCTGTGTTTTACATTCGACTTCCGAGGGCATCTGTTTTCGAGGTCATTTAAAGGGGTCTGTATATTTGAGGGTATAATTGCAGGGGGTTCTGTTTTAGGGATTATTTGAATTAAGCTCCTTGTTTTACTGCTAATTGAAAGGGGTCTCTGTCTGAGGGCTTGTTTACAGGCGTCTCTGAGTGTTTATTTACTGGTGGCAGAGTTTTAGGGAGGATTTGCAGGCTGCACTGTTATTCAGGGTTTATTTCCAAGGAGCTCTATAGTTGACATGGAATTTACATGGGGCTCTGTCTTTTATTGTTTCTTACTGGGGCCTCTGTTTTACATTTTACTTCTTGAGGAACCTTTCTTAGGTTATATGTAAAGGGGTCTCTGTGCTTGAGAGTGTAGTTACAGGTCGCTCTGTTTTTATCGTTTGTTTAAGTGAGGTTCTGCGTCGGAGATTATTTACAGATAGCTTTGTGTTTCAGGCTTCATTGTATATAAACCCTAAAACACAGACATCCCTGGAAATGAAGCTCTGTGTTTTAAGGGTTTATTTGCAGGGGATTATGTGCCGGGGGCTCTGTGGTTTTCATTTTACTTCGTGAGGGACCTTTCTTCGGGTTTATTTAAAGGGTCACTGTGCTTGACAGTGTATTTACAGGGGCCTTAATTTTTTTTACCGTTTGTTTGAACGAGGCTCTGCGTCGGAGATTATTTCCAGGAGGCATTGTGTTTCGGGTTCATTTACAGGGATGTCTGTATTTTTGGGCGTACATACACGATGCTGTGTGTTTCTGGGATTATTTATAGTGAGCTCCGTGTTTTACACGTTCTTGAATGGGGTCTCTTTTTTAGGGTTTGTTTGCAGGAGGCTGTTTATTTATAGGTAGCTTTGTCTTTTTAGGCTTATTTTTAAGGGGCCCTGTCTTACGGCTAATTTACTGGTGGGCTCAGTGTTGGAGTGCAATTGAATGTGCTCAGTGTTTTCGGATTTATTTAGAAGGAGCCCTGTGTTTTACCTTATACTTCCTGGCCAATGTGTGTTAGAGTTCATTTAAAGGGGTCTGTGTATTTGAGCGTATAATTACAGGGGGCTCTGTTGTTGAAGTTTGTTTAAATAGGACTCTGTGTTTTAGGGGTTATTTACAATGAAGCCCGCGTTTTACACGTTATTGAAAGGCGTCTCTGTGTTTGAGGGCCTCTGTGCAGGCGGCTCAGTGTTTGAGGGCCAGAGGTACGGCTGAAGCTGGGTTCCGTTTGTGCCTGAGGCTATGGTTAGTGTAGGATGAGGCTTGCGTTAGGGCTGAGAGTAATGGTTTGATTTAGGCTTTGGGCTGAAGTTAAACTTCGGGTTTATGCGAAGGTTAGCGTTAGGGCTGAATCTAGGGTTAAGGTTAATATTTCTGAGAGTCGGGAGGAAGAAAGCAGCTTCGCATACCGAGAGCCGGAGGGAGAGCAACTGCGTATTCTACAGGAGACTCGGGATGTACTGTAAACTTAACAGGTCAAATAGTATTACAGATTCATATGATCCCAGTACCATGATGCACTGTAACAGAACTGACCCGCTAACAATGAGGAATTTGTCTGGTCCAGGCAAGTATTGAAGCACTGTCAGAGGAACAGAACTGCTGGAGAGCATTATAATCAGAGAGTCAATAATGAGGTAGCGCCTCATGGTAAGAGGGTCAGAACTGACGAAGTGCCTCACATTTATAGGGTCTCTAATGAGGTAATGCAGCAGTACCAGAGTGTCAGAACTGTTGGGGTGCATTATTGTGACACTAACCTCACCTTGTAACGCTCGCCTCAGCCCTGCCCCAAAGCCCTCAAGCACCGAGCCTCCTGCAAATTTACCCTCAGAAACCCCTTTCAATAAACCGTAAAACGCGCAAGTGACAGTAAATAACCCCTAAAACACTGAGCCCCATTTAAACCAATCTTAAAAACAAAGCTCCCCTGTAATTATACCCTCAAATACACGGTCCCATTTAAATGAACTCTAACACACATCACCCAGGAAGTCGAAGGTAAAACGTAGGGCTCCCTCTAAATAAATCCGAAAACACTGAACACCTGTAATTACACCCCACACTCAGCCAACTGTAAATTATCCGTAAGAGAGGGCCCCTTACAAATAAACTTTGAAAAGATAGACGTACGTATAAATAACCGTCCCCGGTAACTAAACACGAAGACAGAGACGCCTTTCAGTCACCTGTAAAACACAGACCACCATGAAGAATCCCTAAAACACAGAGCATCGTGTACAGATACCCTAAAACACAGACATCCCTGCAAATGAACTCTGAAACAGATAGCCTCCTGCATATATTCTCCGACGCAGAGTCTCATTTGAAAAAATGCTAAAAACAGACCCCGCTGTAAATACAACCTTAAGCACAACGACCCCTTTATATATAACCGAAGAAAGGTCCCACAGGAAATAAAGTGTAAAAGACACAGCCCAAAGTAAGAAACCATAGAAGACCGAGTCCCCTGTAAATAAAGTGTAAAATATAGAGCTCACAGTAAATAAACCCTGAAACAGTGCCCCCTGCAAATCCTCCCTAAATCTCAGCCTCCTGTAAATAAACTCTCAGAGACGACTCTAAAATACAGAGCCTCCAATTAATAAAGCCTAAAACACAAGCCCACTGTAAATCAACACGAAATAACACAGCCCCCAGTACAGCACGGCGAATTGTTCGGATTGAGACAGTACATCATAGTCTGAGGCAATGATTCTTTGACAAAGAGTCAGTCATGGGGAGGTGTAGTGTTGTCTGACGGTCATTGTTGAGGTAGCGCCTCATTGTAATAGGGTCAGAATTGAGGGAGCGCCTCATTGTACTCGGGACATGACTGAGGGAGGGCCTCATTGTCAGCGGGTCAGGACTGAGGTGTTTGAAGTAGGGCAATGAAGGGTGTGGGTCCTTTTATTCTTTTAAAGTTAGAGAATGCCAGAAAGATTATCAACCCTGTATGATTTGACTAGTTTGGGAATTACTTAATGACAGCAGAAAGTTTAGTAGCCTGGTTACCGCGGCTGGCTCTTGAGATTTCACTATTTCCGGTTTACTCATTCTTTAACTCAATTTCACGGAAGCGCGATTTTGAGAGGAGCTTTCTTAAAGGGAACGCGAACCCTATTCAATATGTATCTAACAGAGACGTGGTAACGCAGAAAACTTGTTTGATGTCCTGGGAGACATTTGTTGAGGGCTGATTAATATAATAATTTTTCATAGTTTCGGGAGACTATGGATGGGGTTGTTTTGTTCTGAATATATAAGAAAATTAACATATACTCAGGGATTGACTCTGATGTAGACGCAAGTTTGGACACTGTTAGCAACAAGGGTTCAAACTGTGAAAAGGCAGTAATGCGGTGGAAAATACATTTTAATTTCGTCCCCATTTATTAGTGAAAAGTACGGCAAGATGGCAGTTTTATGAATGAATGAATGAAATGCGGTAACAGTAAACACAGTACGCTGATGAGTGGTCAGTAAAGTTATGAATGAATGAGAGCGCGAGAGTGGTCATATGGAGCGCTTGTGGGTGCATTGGTAAAGAGGACCTTTAGCACAACAGTAAAGAGGCTTATGATATGGTGTTACACAAAAACCACAGTAAAGGATATTTTAAGGCGATTGACCCTGTAATACTAAATGAAGCTCTGTGTTTTACGGTTTATTTACAGGGGATTATGTGCCGGGGGCTCTGTGGTTTACATTTTACTTCGTGAGGGACCTTTCTTCGGGTTTATTTAGAGGGTCGCTGTGCTTGACAGTGTATTTACAGGGGCCTTCTTTTTTACCGTTTGTTTAAATGAGGCTCTGCGTCGGAGATTATTTCCAGGAGGCAGTGTGCTTCAGGGTTCATTGACAGGGATGTCTGTGTTTTTGGGTGGACATACACGATGCAGTATGTTTCTGGGATTATTTATAAAGACACGCCTGCCTGACTCCGGAAGCCTTGTTAAGGGCTAACCGATGTGAGTAAACAGGGCAGAACACAGGATATCCAGGGACAAAGGTTATAAGATAAGCAAGTGACCACATGAGCGAACGGGTACCGCGTGTTTGAATCCGACTGGTAAATATGTGATACACAACCATTTGATCTAACTGACTGCCTGGTTAATTGAAAACCGAAGGAACTGCAGATGCTGTAATTCAGGAACAAAAACAAAATTGCTGGAAAAGCTCAGCAGGCCTGGCAGCATTTTTGAAGGCAAAAACAGTTCATGTTTAGGGTTAGAGTACAGGGTGCTCTGAGTTTTGGATTATTTACAGTGGGCTTTATTTTAGGTTTTCTTTACAGCGGTCTCTGTGTTTTATGGTTTCTTACTGGGTTCTCTGTCTTTTACATTTTACTTCTCGGGAGGCCTTTCCTCGGTTATATTTAAAGGGGTCTCTGTGCCTGAGTGTATTTACAGGGGGATCTTTTTCGCGTTTGTTTAAACGAGATTCTACGTCGGAGATTACTTACAGAAGGCTTTGTGTTTCACCGTTCATTTACAGGGATGTCTATGTTTTAGGCATTATTTATAGTGATCTCCGTGTTTTACAGTTAATTGAAAGGGGTCTCTGTCTTCGGGATTCTGTACCTGAGGCTCTATGTCTTCGGTTAGGAGTAGGGCTGAAGCGAGGTTTGGTTTAGGACTGAGGCGATGGTTAGTGTAGGGATGAGGCTTGCGTTATAGGGCTGAGGGTAGGTGTTAGGGCTGAGGCTGGAGTTAGAGGTAAGGTTAGGGTCAGCGTTGGGTCTGAGGGTTAATGGTTTTGGGCTGAGGATGGACTTAGGGTTTACATGAGGGTTCGCGTTCGAGCTGAATCTCGGGTTAGGGTTACGGCTAGCGTTATTTCTGAGGGTAGTATGGAAGAAAGCAACTTCGCACACCCAGAGACAGAGCGAGAGGGAGAGCAACTGTGTATTCTACAAGAGACACGGAAGTATTGGAAACTAAACAGGTCAAATAATATTACAGATTAGTTTACAATTAAAGATTATTGCCCTGAGGGAATGCCTCATTGTCAGAGGGTCTGCCTCAGGCTGTCCCACTTTATTGTTGGTCAGTACTGAAGGAGTGCAACGTATTCAGAGGATGAAATTCAGGACTTTACCATTTACTGTATAAATTCTACCTTGGTTTGACTTTCGAAAGTGCACACCTGTATCTGTATACAACTGTATTTACCAATCCTCAGCCCGCTTCCCCATCTGATCAGAAGCCTCTGTAAATTTTGATAACCTTCTTTGCTATCAATGACATCTCCTACTTTTGCATTATCCACAAAGTTACTCATCATGCCTTGTACATTCACATCCAGAACATTCACATAAATAACAAATAACAAAGGTCCCAGCACCCACCCCTCTGGCACACAACTGCTGCAATACCTCTAGTGTGGACTCTTTGACAATTCGGCACTGCTTCAGTCGCTCTGACAATACTGACTATCTGACAATGAGGCACTCCCTCAGTCCGACATTCTCACAGTGCTGCAATCTTGTGGCACTCCAACAAGACTGACCCCTTTAGAATGAGACACTGCCTCAATATTGACCCTCTCACAATAATGCACTCAACAGTTCTGAGGGTGCTGCATGACCTCAATATAGACCCTATACATATGAGGCACTTCCTCAGTTCTCACCCGCTTACAATGAGGCGCTCCCTCATTATTGACTCTCTGACTCTCCAGCAGATCTATCCCTCTCACAGTGCTTCAGAATTGGCCTGGAACAGCTAACAGGGCCTCATTTTCCTCATTGATAGTCGGAACTGCTGATGCTGGAGAATCTGAGATAACAAGTTGTAGAGCTGGATGAACCCAGCAGGCCAAGCAGCATCAGAGGAGCAAAAAGGCTGACATTTCGGGCCCAGACCCTTCTTCAGAAATGGGGGAGGCGAAAGGCGTTCTGAAATAAATAGGGAGAGTGGGAGAGGCGGATAGAAGATGGGTAGAGGAGAAGATAGGTGGAGAGGAGACAGACAGGTCAAAGAGGCGGGAATGGAGCCACTAAAGGTGAGTTTAGGTGGGGAGTTAGGGAGGAGATAGGTCAGTCCAGGGAGGACGGACAGGTCAAGGGGGCGTGATGAGGTTAGCAGGTAGGAGATGGGGGTGGGGCTTAGGTGGGAGGAGGGAATAGGTGGGAGGAAGGACAGGTAAGGGAGGCGGGGACGAGCTGGGCTGGTTTTGGGATGCGTTAGGTGGAGGGTAGATTTTGAAGCTTGTGAAGTCCACATTGATAACATCGGGCTGCAGGGTTCCCAAGCGGAATATGTGTTACTGTTCCAACAACATTCGGGTGGCATCATTGTGGCACTGTCGGAGGCCCAGCATGGACATGTCGTCTGAGCAATGGGAGGGGGAGTTGAAATGGTTCGCGAATGGGAGGCGCAGTTGTTTCGTGTGAACCGAGCTTAGGTGTTCTGCAAAGCGGTCCCCAAGCCTCTGCTTGGTTCTCCCGATGTAGAGGAGGCCACAACGGGAACAGCGGATGCAGTATACCACATTAGCAGATGTGCAGGTGAACATCTGCTTCATGTGGAAAGTCTTCTTGGGGCTTGGGTTGGGGTTTGGGGTTGAGAGGGGAGGTGTAGGGGCAGGTGCTGCAATTCCTGCGGTTGCAGGGAGAAGTGACAGGTGTGGTGGGGCTGGAGGGGAGTGTGGAGAGGACAAGGGAGTCATGGAGAGAGTGGTCCCTCCGGAAAACAGATAAGGGTGGGGAGGGAAAAATGCCTTTGGTGGTGGGGTCGGATTGAAGATGGTGGAAGTGTCGGAGATACTGCCAGACCTGCTGAGATCTTGCAGCAAATATGTTTTTGTTCCTGAATTTGATGCATTCGCAGTTCCTTTTGTTTTTAATGTGTTTTGGTGATTATATACAGGAGGCTCTGTATTTCAGCGTTTATACCCTGGGGCTCCTCTGTTTTAGGGTTCATTTATCAGGGGCTGATGAAGTTATTTTGACTAACATGCTTATTTCAGCGATATAAGCATATCAGAAGACTAAAATCTCACCCTCACCAGATGACCAAAGTTTTGATGCTGGTTAAATTAAAATGCTTATTTCAGCGAGTTCGGCACCTCAGAAGCCAAAAATCTGAACTTCACCAAATGACACAATTTTTTCTGTTCGTTTGACTGACATGCTTATTTAAGCGAGTTAAGCACCAAAATCTCAACTTCAACAAGACACTCAAATTTTTATGCTGTTTTGACAACATGCTAATTTCAGTGAGATAAGCAATTCAGACCACCAAAATCTGAACTTCACCAAATGACTTAAGTTTTGATGTTGGTTTGACTAACATGCTTATTTCAGCGATTTAAGCACTTCAGAAGACAAAAATCTCAACGTCCACAAATGACTTTATTTTTGATGCTGTTTGACTAACATTCTTATTTCACTCAGATAATCACATCGGCAGACTAATATCTCAACTTCAGCAAATGAGTTGGCTTTTGATGTTGGTTTGAATGACATGTTGATTTATTTGAGATAAGCACGTCAGAAGACCAAAATCTCAACTTCACCAAATGACTCAACTTTTGCTGTTGTTTTGACTAACATGCATATTTGAGTCAGATAAGCACGTCTAAAGGCAAAAATCTCATCTTCACCAAATAACTTAATTTTTGATGCTCGTTTGATTAAAATGCTTTCTTCAACGAGTTAAGCACTTCAATAGACAGAAATCCGAACTTCACCAAATGACTCAATTTTTGATGTTTTTTTGAGTAAAGTTCTTATTTCAGTTAGATAAGCATATGTGAAAACCAAAATCGCAACTTCACCAAAACAGTCAACTTTTGATGCTGGTATGACGTAAATGCTTATTTGAGTGAGACAAGCACATCAGAAGTCAAAAATTTCAACTTCACCAAATGACTCAACTTTTGATGCTGGTTGGATTAAAACGCTTCTTTCAGAAGGCTAAGATGTCAACTTCACCAAATGACTCAAGTTTTGATGCTGGTTGGAATAAATTGCTTATTTCAGCGAGTTAAGCTCTTCGGTAGACTTAATCTGAACTTCAGCAAATGACTCAAGATTTGATGTTGGTTTGACTAACACGCTTATTTCAGCTACATGAGCATAGCAGAAGACCAAAATCTCAACTTGAACAAGACACTCAAATTTTTATGCTGTTTTGACAACATGCTTATTTCAGTGAGATAAGCACTTCAGACCACCAAAATCTGAACTTCACTAAATGACTCAAATTTTGATATTGGATTGACCAACAGGCTTCCTCCAGTGAAATACGCACTTCAGAAATGAAGAATCTCGACTTCACGAAATGAGTCAACTTATGATGTTTTTTTTTGTAATATTCATATTGGAGTGAGATAAGCACTTCAGAAGGCCAAAATAAGAACTTCACCAAATGACTCAAGTTTTGATGTTGTTTCGACTAACATGCTTACTTGAGTGAGTTAAGCACTTGAGAAGACTAAAATCTGAACTTCACCAACTCACTCAATTTTTAATGTTGTTCTGAATCAAATGCTTGTTTCAGTGAGTTAAGCAGTTCAGAAGGCAAAAATCTCAACTTCACCGAATGATTTAATTTTTAATGCTGGTTGGATTAAAATGCTTCTTTCAGCGAGATAAGCATTTCATAAGACAAAAATCTGAACTTGACCAAATGACTCAATTTTTGATGTTCGTTTGACTAACATGCTCATTTCAACGAGTTAAGCACTTCAGTAGTCAAAAATCTCAACTTCACCAAATGACTTCATTTTTAATGCTGTTTTGACGAACATGCTCCTTTCACTCAGATAAGCACTTCAGACGACTAATATCTGAACTTCACCAAATGAGTTAGTTTTTGATGTTGGTTTAAATGACATGCTTATTTCATTGAGACAAGCACGTCAGAAGATGAAAGTCTCAACTTCACCAAATGACTCAACTTTTGATGTTGTTTTCACTGACATGTTTATTTCAGCGAGTTAAGCAATTCAGTAGGCGAAAATCTGAACTTCACCAAATGACTCAACTTTTGATGCTGGTCGGATTAAAATGCTTCTTTCCTCGAGTTAAGCACTTCAGAAGTCCAAAATCTGAATTTCACAAAATGACTCAAGTTGGATGTTTGTTTGACTAACATCCTTATTTGAGTGAGATAAGCACTTCAGAATTCAAAAATCTCAACTTCACCGAATGACTTAATTATTGATGCTGTTTTGACTATCACGCTTATTTCATTTAGATAATCACATCGGAAGACCAATATCTTAGCTTCACCAAATGAGTTGGTTTTCGATGTTGTTTTGAATGACATGTTGATTTCATTGAGATAAGCACGTCAGAAGATCAAAATCACAACTTCCCCAAATGAATCAACTTTTGATTTTGTTTTGACTAAAATGCATATTTGAGTGAGATAAGCACTTCAGTCGACATAAATCTGAACTTCACCAAATGACTCAATTTTTGATGTTGTTTTGACTAACGTGCTTATTTCAGTTAGATAAGCATATCAGAAGACCAAAATCGCAACATCAGCAAAACACTCAACTTTTGATGCTGGTGTGACTAAAACGCTTATTTCAGTGATATAAGCACCTCAGAAGTCAAAAAATTCAACTTCACCAAATGACTTAATTTTTGATGCTGTTTTGACTAACATGCTTATTTCACTCAGATAAGCACTTCAGGAGACCAAAATCTGAACTTCAATAAGTGACTCAAGTTTTGATGTTGGTAAGAATAACATGCTTATTTGAGTGAGATAAGCACTTAAGATGTCAAAAAATCTCACCCTCACCAAATGACAGAATTTTTAATGCTGTTTTGACTAACATGCTTATTTGAGTGAGATGAGCACTTCAGAAGTCTAAAATGTCAACTTCACCAAATGACCAAACTTTAGATGTTGTTTTGACGAGCATGCTTATGTGAGTGAGATAAGCACTTCGGAAGGCAAAAATCACAACTTCACCAAATCACAAAATTTTTGATGCTGGCTTGATTAAAATTCTTATTTCAGCGAGATAAGCACTTCAGAAGGTAAAAATCTGAACTTCACCAGATGACTGAATTTTTGCTGTTAGTTTGACTAACATGCTCATTTCAGCGAGTGAAGCACTTCAGAAGATCAAAATCTCAACTTTACCAAATGTCTCAACTTTTTATATTGTTTTGACGAACCTGCTTATTTCAGCGAGATAAGCATAGCAGAAAACCAAAATCTCAACTTCAACAAGGCACTCAACTTTTGATGCTGTTTTGACTAACATGCTTATTTCAGCGGGAAAAGCACTTCAATAAGACGAAAATCTGAACTTCACTAAATGACTCAAACTTTGATGTTGGATTGACTAACAGGCTTCTTCCAGTGAAATAACCAGTTCAGAAGTGAAGAATCTCGACTTCACCAAATGACTCAAGCTTTGATGTTGGTTAGACTAACATGCTTATTTGAGTGAGATAAGCACTTAAGATGTCAAAAAATCTCACCCTCACCAAATGACAAAATTTTTTAATGCTGTTTTGACTAACGTGCTTATTTCACTCAGATAAGCACTCCAGAAAACCAAAATCTGAACTTCACCACATGACTCAAGTTTTGATGTTGGTATGACTAACGTCCTCATTTGCGTGAGATAAGCATATCAGAAGACCAATATCTCAATTTCACGAAGACACTCAACTTTTTAACCTGTTTTGACAACATGTTTATTTCAGTGAGATTAGCACTTCAGAAGACCAAAAATCTGAACTTCAATAAATGACTCAAGTTTTCATGTTGGATTGATTGCAGGCTTCGTCCAGTGAAATAAGCACTACAGAAGTGAAGAATCTCGACTTCACCAAATGACTCAACTTTTGATGCTGGTTGTATTAAAATGCTTCTTTCGGCGAGTTAAGCACTTCAGAAGGCCAAAATCTGAACTTCACAAAGTGACTCAACTTTTGATGTTGTTTTGACTAACATGCATATTTGAGTGAGATAAGCACTTCAGAAGTCAAAAATCTCAACTTCAAAAAATGACAATTTTTGATGCTGGTTCGATTAAAATTCTTATTTCAGCGAGATAAGCACTTAGGAAGACAAAAATCGGAACTTCTCCAAATGACATCATTTTTTGATGTTAATTTGAATAATATGCTCATTTTAGCGAGTTAATCACTTCAGAAGATCAAAATCTCAACTTCACCAAATGTCACAACTTTTGATATTGTTTTGACTAACGTGCTTATTTCAGCGAGATAAGCACAGCAGAAGACCAAAATTTCAACTTCAACAAGACACTCAACTTTTGATGCTGTTTGGACTAACATGCTTATTTCAGTTAGATTAGCACTTCAGAAGACCAAAAATCTGAACTTCACGAAATGACTCAATTTTTGATGTTGGATTAACAAACAGGCTTCCGCCAGTGAAATAAGCACTTCAGAAGTGTAGAATCTCGACTTCACCAAATGACTCAACTTTTGATGTTGTTTTGACTAACATGTTTATGTGAGTGAGATAAGCACTTCAGTCGGCAAAAATCTGAACATTACCAAATGACATAATTATTGATGCTGGTTGGATTAAAATTCTTATTTCAGCGAGATAACCACTTCAGAAGACAAAAATCGGAACTTCACCAAATGTCTCAATTTTTGATGTTAATTTGACTAACATGCTCATTTCAGTGAGTGAAGCACTTCAGAAAACTAAAATCTCTCCTTCACCAGATGACCTAACTTTTGACGCTGGTGACATTAAAATGCTTCTTTCAGCGAGTTAATCAACTCAGAAGCCAAAAATCTGAACTTCACCAATTGACACAATTTTTTATGTTCGTTTGACTAACGTGCTTATTTCGGCATTATAAGCACATCAGAAGACAAAAATCTCAACTTCACCAAAGGACGTAAATTTTGATGCTGATTTGACTAAAATGCTTACTTCAGTGAGATAAGCACTTCAGAAGACCAAAATCTGAACTTCACCAAATGACTTAATTTTTTATTCTGTTTAGACTGACATCCTTATTTCACTCAGATTGGCACTTCAGAAGACCACAATCTGAACTTCACCAAAAGACTCAAGTTTTGATGTTGGTTTGACTAACATGTTTATTTGAGTGAGACAAGCACTTCAGAAGTAAAAAAATCTCACCTTCACCAATTGACACAACTTTAGGTGTTGTTTTGACTAACATGCTGATGTAAGTGAGATAAGCACTTCAGCAGGCAAAAATCTCAACTGCACCAAATGACATAATTTTTGATGCTGGTTGGATTAATATTCTTATTTCAGCGAGATAAGCACCACAGAAGACAAAAATCGCAACTTCACCAAATGTCTCAATTTAAGATGTTAATTTGACGAACATGCTCATTTCAGCGAGTTAAGCAATTCAGAAGACTAAAATCTCACCTTCATCAGATGACCTAACTTTTGGCTCTGGTTAAATTAAAATGCTTCTTTCGGCGAGTTAAGCAACTCATAGGCCAAAAATCTGAACTTCACCAAATGACACAATTTTTTAATGTTCGTTTGACTAACGTGCTTATTTCAGCGAGATAAGCATATCAGAATACTAAAATCTGAATTTCACCAGATGACGCAATTTTTAATGTAGTTTTGACTAACATGCTTATTTGAGTGAGATAACCAATTCAGATGTCAAAAATCTCAACTTCACCAAATGACTCAACATTTGATGTTGTTTTGAATAACATGCTTATTTCACCGAGTTAAGCAGTTCAGAAGGCAAAAATCTCAACTTCACCAAATGACTTAATTGTTAATGCTGGTTGGATTGAAATGTTTATTTCAGGGAATTAAGCACTTCAGAAGTCAAAAATCTGAACTTCACCAAATGACTCAACTTCAGATGTTGTTTTGACTAACATGCTTGTGTGAGTGAGATAAACACTTCATAAGGCAAAAATCTCAACTTCACCAAATCACATAATTTTTGATGCTGGTTGGATTAAAATTCTTATTTCAGCGAGATAACCACTTCAGAAGACAAAAGTCGGAACTTCACCAAATGACTCAATTTTTGATGTTAATTTGACTCACCTGCTCATTTCTGCGAGTTTAGCACTTCAAAAGATCAAAATCTCAACTTCACCAACTGTCACAACTTTTGATATTATTTTGACTAACGTGCTTATTTCGGCGAGATAAGCATAGCAGAAGACCAAAATCTCAACTTCAACAAGACACGCAACTTCTAACGCTGTTTTGACTAACATGCTTATTTCAGTGGGAAAAGCACTTCAGAAGACCAAAATCTCAACTTCACTAAATGACTCAAATTTTGATGTTGGATTGACGAACAGGCTTCCGCCAGTGAACTAAGCACTTGAGAAGTGCAGAATCTCGACTTCACCAAGTGACTCAAGTTTGGATGTTGGTTAGATTAACATGCTTATTTGAGTGAGATAAGCACTTCAGAATTCAAAAATCTCAACTTCATCAAACGACTTAATTATTGATGCTGTTTCGACGAACACGCTTATTTCACTCAGGTAATCAGATCGGGAGACAAATGTTTCAACTTCACCAAATGAATTAGTTTTTGATGTTGGTTTGAATGACATGTTGACTTCTTTCAGATAAGCACATCAGAAGATCAAAATCTCAACCTCACCAAATGACTCAACTTTTGATGCTGCTTTGACTTACATGCTTATTTCACTCAGATAAGACCTTCAGAAGACCAATCTTTCACTTCACTAAATGAGTTAGTTTTTGATGTTGGTTTGAATGACATGCTTATTTCATGAGTGACTCAACTTTTGATGTTGTTTTGACTAACGTGCTTATTTCAGGGAGATAAGCATATCAGAAGAACAAAATCGCAATTTCACCAAGACACTCAACTTTTGTTGCTGGTTTGACTAAAATGCTTATTTCAGCGAGACAAGCATATAAGAAGACTAAAATCTCAACTTCATCAAAGGACCTACCTTTTGATGCTGATTTGACTAAAATGTTTATTCCACTGAGATAAGCACTTCAGAAGA
>NW_025968710.1:0-21313 GCF_021869965.1 Rhincodon typus | reverse complement strand
AAATGAAAGCAATGACATCGAAGAGCAATTCACACCCATACATGGACCAGCAAAATCTGAGAGAGAGTTTATTAAAAAACATTTTCCAACCACTGATTCGGAAATCTTCTCCGGTCAGAGGCTTTACACAGAGGGGACGTTTGCTTCTTTCATTGCTGTATCGAAAGATGACAATATCTTGACAAAGACTGCATTTAAAGAGATTCTATCGCTTGATGACGATGTAAAGCAGCTCAGTATTAACAATAGTCAAGGTGTCACATACGGCTATTCTTCTCTTTGTACACGGATGGCAGACTCGTGTTTTGGAAATGAAATTTTAAATATTATAAATCACAGTCTAGAAGCCAACGCCAGGATTTCTTACCCTACAATGAATCAGACTTTTATTGGTTTGGCTGTTGGAGGTGTCGACCTAGATCAAAATTATATTAAAAAAGCAAAGGCAATTAAACTGGATTATTATTTGCAAGAAGATAACGATGACATGAAAAATCTCAGTTTGCTGTGGCTCAAGAATTTCCTTCAAGAATTTCCAAACAAATTGAAAAATCAGAGGAGTGTTATGGTGAGTTTTTCATGTGCATCTATTTCTGGAAGTGTTTTCAGAAGCATTATAAAGCAAAAATGACATGATGAAGATGAGAAGCAATTAGAGGGCTGACCAGGAACTCAATCAATGATAAATTTTGAAAAGTGTAATAAAGGGGAATGAGGAAATCCACAGTTTGGAGCCTAGACAGCTGAAAACACTGCTTACAATGCAAGGGCAATTTAATTCAGGGATGCTGGACCAGCCCGAATTAGAAGAGTGCTGATATTTGAGAGAGTTGTGGGGCTGGAGGAGGTTACAGACACAGAGAAGGAAGAGACCATTGAAGGATTTAAAAAGTATGAGAATTCTAAAACTGAGAAAGTTTTCAGGTTCACTCCATTCATGGTTTGGAGGCCTAGGAAGGCGCATTCAGTAGACTGTCGAAGGATTACTGAAGGCATATCTGTGAAGGCCCCAGGCAAGTTTTTCAAATGATTGACATGGATCAAGGATGGGCATTCATGTTTCCCTCACCACAGGTGCACATGTGTCTTCCCAGAATGCTTTCATCAGTTTAATTCATGATTTCCAATTTAGCTATTTGATTTCTCAGCCTGATTTCCCCGATTGGTGAGCTTCCAGTGAATGTGAGTTCATCTCCAACTTTAAACTTTTGTCCCCATTACTGTATCTCACCCTGGTACTGTGGTCATCTCAAATATAAGCAAAATACCGCTGATTCTGCAAATCTGAAATAAAAATAGAAAGTGTTTGAGAGAGTCAGCAGGTTTGGCAGTATCTGTGGAGAGAGTAACAGACTTAACACTTTGAGTCCAGTATGACTCTTCTTCAGAATAGAAGAAAGCTGAAAATGCTGGTCATCTCCACTCACTTCATTTCAAGGAATGTGGGTGAACATTTATGGCAAACAATTGGCTTAGCCATTCATCATTTGTCAGATTTGCCTGGACCACATAATCCAGTACCGTGTCTTTCTCTGTAAAAATTCCTGGCAATTGCAGAATCAGTGTTAAATACAAAATTAATCTCCAGTTAATCATTTCCACTCCTCACCATCTGCTTAACCCAATTTCCCATACTGCCTGCATTCTAAAAGCAGCTCATTGACTTTTTAATCACTAAACTGTAATCATTCTATTCCGCTGCCAGTGTCACTTCTCCACCTCTTTTTGCCTAGCCCGCTAGTTCACCTGGATCAGGTACTAATCGTGAGATTATTACCTTTGTACTTTCTTTGAAATTTTGTCCCCAAACTGCTCGTAATCCCACAGCTGAACCTTTTTCCAAGGCCAACCTTTGTCATCAATGCCTACCTCAACCATAACAAGTGGATCCTTTCCCTTCCATTCCATGTCCTTCCCCATCCGAAAAGAGATGTCATGAACGTGGTAGCAGGTCGGCAACACAGTCTTCAGCACCCTCTGACTTTGTTGCAGAGAACAGTATCTGTTCTCCTAACAAAGCTATCTCCTCCTGCTACTCTATTTCTCTTTTCTTCCCCTATTTGATGGTGCTCTGAACCACAGAGCTGTGGTTAATTTACTCATCCTGCCTGCAGCTTGTGCCCTTGACCACACTGGGAGCAAGGACCATGTAGCTACTGGAGAAAGGCGCTAGTTGAGGACCCTCCAAAGCTAAATTGTGGATTGGTGTAGCCATCTCATCCGCAGTGACACCCTACTGTCCCTGACCATGGAGCAAATCTGATGTAAGTAATCTAAGTGGTGTGGACTGCCTCCTGTAACAGTGTCCAGGTTTTCTCTCCCACTCCCTGATGTGTCGCAGTGTCTGCAGCTCGGACTCCAGCTCATTAGCTTTGAGCCGATTTCCTTGAGCAGCCAATATTTGTTACAGATGTGGTTACCATGGATTGCTCCAGTTTCCACCAGCTCCCACATACCACAGCTGCTCAGGATGTTGTTTTCTGAAAATAACATGACAGTGTTTCTGATCATTCCTAAGCTTTTTTCCTGAATTATAGGTTTCCTATTTCACATCAATATCAAGACAAGAAGAATTTGAAGGGACTCCGAAGAAAATTATTCCTTTGTTCTCTGTCACGTATTTTCTTTCAATATTCTTTTCTATCATATCGTGTATGAGGTAACATTTATTTTTTCATAATTATTTATAACATGATTTCATAGAATACATCACAGAAAAAATCAGTTGTGTAATAGAAGATTCTCAACTTTATTTACAGGTTGGACTCTGTGAGAAATAAGGTATGGGTTGCAGCTCTTGGTGTTGTATCGGCTGGATTAGCTGTACTGTCAGGATTTGGACTGCTGTTATACTGTGGGATGAAATTTGCCATCAATACTGCCAACGCACCTTTTCTGATTCT
This sequence comes from Rhincodon typus, assembly GCF_021869965.1. Taxonomy (NCBI): domain Eukaryota; kingdom Metazoa; phylum Chordata; class Chondrichthyes; order Orectolobiformes; family Rhincodontidae; genus Rhincodon; species Rhincodon typus. The sequence continues at coordinate 18,410 of NW_025968710.1, read as the reverse complement.
GGGTCAGTAATACTTACTTTACAAATACAAGTTTGATCAAATTTCAAACGATTTTACAGAGGACCATAGGAACAGGAATAGGCCATTCAACCCTTTGAGCTTGTTCTGCCATTCAATGAGATCATGCCTGGTCTGTGGCCGAATTCCACATACCTGCCTTTGGCCCATATCCCTTAATACCTTTGCTTAACGAAGGTTCATGTTAGACTCAAAATTAAGAACTGATCCCACATCCACTGCTGTTTGTAGATGGGAGTTTCAAACATGTATCACCTTTTCTGTATAGAAGTGTTGCCTACCATCTTGCCTGAACATCCTGGCTGTAATTCTCAGACTATGCCCCTTAGTACTCAAATAGTCCTTACCTAGTGGAAATAGTCTAATTTTATCCATCCTATCTTTTCTTGTTAATATCTTGAGGACTTCAATTAGGTTGGGTCTTAACCTTCTAAATTCTAGAGAAAACAGGCCTAATTTGTATAATCTGATCTCTTAACCTAATCCCTGAAGTCCAAGTATCATTCTTGTAAACCTACATTGTACTTCCTCCAAGTCCAGTATATCCTTCATTAGGTGTGGTACCTAGATCTGCACGCAGTACTCCAAGTAGGTTCTAAACAGGGAGTTGTGTATAACTGCAGCATAACTTCTGTATCCCTGCACTCCAAATCTCTAGATGTAAAGGCCAACATTCCTTTCACTTTCTGGATTATTTTCTGCACCTGTTTGTGACATTTTAAAAATTGATATTGCCCAAGTCTCTTGGGCATCCACTGTATTTAACTTCATATCATCGAGAAAGTACCCTGATCTTTCCTTTGGTCCAAAATTGATAACATCACACCTCCTTAAATTGAATTCTGTTTGCCAAAGGTTTGCCCATTCACCTACTCTATTTTGTATCTTTGTAATTTTGTGCTATCATCCTCACTGTCTACAATGCAGCCTAACATTATGTCATCGGCAAATTTGGATATGTAACTTTCCAGGCCATTGTCCAAGTCATTCATAAATAATGTTAATGAATGATTGAGGCCCTAATACAGATCCTTGTGGACACTGCAGGCCACATCCTGCCAATTTGAGTTCCTACCCATTATCCCTTACTTCTGTTGCTTGCCACTCAACCAATTTTAAGCCAAGTCTGTAATTTATCAATTCCATGGAGTTTTACTTTAGTTAACAGTCTCTTATGTGTGCCTTTATCAAATGCCTTCAGGAATTTCATATGAACAACATTTATAGACATTCCCCTCCACTAATTTAGTCACCTCTTCCAAAAAAGCAATGAATTTTCTCAGGCACATCCTACCTGTTATAAATTCATGCTGATTATCCCTGATTAATGGAAAAAAATTCAAGATATTCAGTTATCCAATGCTTGAATATAAACTCCAACAATTTTCCCACCACAGGTGGAATACAGTCTTCAGTTCTGGTCACCATTTTATCGGAAGGAAGTTGTTAAACTTGAGAGGATGCAGAAAAGATTTACAAGAAAGTTGCTGGGACTGGAGGGTTTGAGCTGTAAGGAGGGGCTGAATAGGCTGGGGCTCTTTTCTCTGGAGTGGCAAAGACTGAGGGGTGACCTTGTAGAGGTTTATAAAATCATGAGGGGCATTGATAGACGGAACAGTCAAGGTCTTTTTCTGAGAATGCGGGAATCCAAAACTCGGGGGTTTAGGTTTAAGGTGAGAGGGTTAAGATTTAAAAGGGACCTAAGGGACAACTTTTTCACATAGAGGGTGATGCGTATTTGGAATAAGCTGCCAGAGGAAGTGGTGGAGGAGGCATCTGAATGGGTATATAAGTAGGAAGAGTTTAGAGGGATATGGCCAGATGCTGGCAAATGGGACTGGGCCAGATGGGGATGTCTGGCGAGTCTGAATGAGTTGGACTGAAGGGTCTGCTTCTGTGCTATATGACTCTATGACCCAGCCTTGACAGCCCTCTGCAGTAAATAATCTAACCGATTCATCCTCTAAGAGATGAAATTCCTCCTCATCTCTGACCTAACAAGGTGTCCCCTTATTCTAAGTTTATGTCATCTAGTCTTACAATCTTCTCAAAAGGCATAACCCTGTCAAGTCCCCAAAGAATCTTGTATGTTTCAATAATGTCACCTGTCATTCTTCTAAATTCCAATGAATACAGGGCCAACTTACACAATGTATTCTCATAAGACAATCTCTCCATTTCAAGTATCAACTAGGTAAACAGTGTCTGGAGTGACTTCAGTGCTATGATATCATTCCTTAGATAAGGGGATCAAAACTGTTCATATTATTCCAGCTGTGGTCTGACTAGTGTTTTGTATACTTCTGACAGGACATTCAACTTTCATACTTGATTCCTTTTGAAATGAAGACCAACAAAACATTTGCCTTCACTATTACCTATTGAACTTTACTGCTAGCTTTTTGTGATTCATGGACCAAGAGTCACAAATCCACTGTTCTGTAGCCTTCTGCAGTCTTTCCCCATTTCAGTAATATTCAACTACTCTATTCTTCCTGCCATAGTGCATATCCTCACATTTTCCAACATTCAATTCCATCTGCCAAGCTTTTGCCCACTCACTTACCCTGACTATATCAATCTGCAGACTTGCCACTTGCCATCCCTCCTATTTTTGAGTCATTTGCAAACTTGACCATATTACATTCACTTTACTTATCCAAGTCATTAATGTATATTGTAAATAGTATTTCAGAATACTGAGGATAGGCATACTGCTACTATAAAGGAAAGTTCTTAAGGAAGGCCCCACCAGTAGTGGTTAACTAAAGAAGGAAAGAAAAGCAACAAACTTAAGGAAAAGGCATGTACATCTACATCAGGAAGAGGAGGGAGTGAGGAACTTAAAGAAATTACAATCGCAAGTGAAGTGGTATAGAGAAAACTGATGGAGCTGTGGGCCAACATGTCTCTGCGTTCAGATGGATTTCTTCACAGAGTCTTAAAAGATGTGGCTAATGGGGTGGTAATGAGGTGCTATCTGATGTTGTTCTTCCTTTTCCAAAATTCCCTAAATTCAGTAAAATGTTCCATCCAATTGGAAAACAACAAATACCATATGATTCAAAAAGGGAAGGAGGCAGAAAACAAGAAAATGTAAGCCAGTTAGCTTGATGTCTGTTGTGGGTAACATGTTAGAATCAATCAATATAGAGATTTTCGCTGTGTACTTTGAAAAATTAAAGGGAAGAGTCAGCATGGTTTTGTGAAAGACATGTCATGTTTAGCATACGATTGGATTTGGAGTCTCCAGTGCAATTAGGGATGGACAATAAATGCTGGCCAAACCTATGGCACCCACATCCCACGAAATAGTAAGAAAAATTCTTGAGGGGTAGCATTCTTAGCTTATGTTTAAATTCAGCACTGCTAGAACACACTGCCTTATACTGGTGAAGGCAGATTCAAAAAGTGGATCCCTGTGATATATACTTGTCGAGAGCCAGCACATACACGTCGGGCCAAATGGTCTTCTTCTGTGCTGTAGGTATTCATTATTCTATTCTGCAGTTCTGTGTTCTGCTGTAAACATACATGTCTGTCATAACCTTTTAGAGGAATGAAAGTCTTGCTGTTGGTAACAGTTGTTGAAGTTCTCAAGTCTGTAGTGAAGTATATTGTACAATGTCCTTGCTCAAATATTCTCTTGATGTGATCAGGCAGGCTTGCAGAAGCCATCGAAGTTGAACAGATATTTATCTGGTTCTAACTGTAAAGATAATGTGACCATAGACCCAAGGCTGCTCTTTCATTACAGAGAGACAGCTGGTGGTGAGTGTATTCTGAGTGTCACCATGCTTCAGGCTAAGAAAGGGGTTGAGAAGACAGGATCTTTATGGTGACTTCAGCTGATGCAGGAATTGAACCTGCACAATTGGCACCATTGACCAACTGTCAGCCAACTGAGCTAACCATTTTGTATCACACTCCTGTATGGGGCAGACTATAATTATAATGCAGCATTATGTCTGTATTCATTGGAAACATTGCAGGTTAGCCCTGTAATCAGGTAGGAAATATAATTACAATAGCGAATTTGGCATACTGTCTCCATTTATTTGCAGCATTTGGATTTGAATTTCTTTTGAATTGTTGAAATGTAATTTAAAAATTCAAGGCAGGGTCTTCGTGGTATTATCATGAGACAATTAATCCAGACACTCAGGTAAAATTTTGGAGACCTGGGTTCAAATAGCGAAATGGTGAAATTTGAATTTGATAAAAATCTGGAAGTAAGAGTCTAATGATGAGCCAATGATGAAACTATTGTTGATTGTTTCAAAACACCATATGTTTCACAAATATCTTTTGGGGAAGGAAACTGCCATTCTTATCTGGTCTGGGCCTATATATGACTTTAGACACACAGCAATGGGGATGATGCTCAACTGCCCTCTGGGCAATGAGGGATGGGCAAGAAATGGTGGCCTAGCCAGTGACGCCCACATTCTGTGAATGGACAAAAAAATTACAAAATGTTAGCTTGCAAGTTCAGCAGGTAGTTGGGAAGGCAGGTAGTAGGAAAGTTGGCTTTTATGTCAAAGGGAATGAAATACAAAAGGAGGTAGGTCTTTTTAAAACTGGTAAACAATGCCCATATCCCATGGAATGAATAAAAAAAAGGTTTGATAATAAGCATTGATTCTTCATCATGCTGATGAGAATGTTGAATTTTAAACACCTATATTTGTAGTCATTGATTGATAATCACTGGTATACTAATTCACCTTCTCTCATTTCTCTAGGTATTGGCGTAGATGATATGTTTGTTATGCTTGCCAGCTGGCAAAAGACAAAGGTCACAGATAAAGTTGAACATCGCCTTGCAAACACATACGCTGAAGCAGCTGTCTCTGTTACAATCACCACTCTAACTGATGTTTTGGCCTTTTATATTGGCATTATGACACCTTTTCGATCCGTGCAGTCATTCTGTGTTTACACTGGCACAACAGTTCTGTTTTGCTTCATTTATAACATTACATTTTTTGGAGCTGTTCTTGCACTTAATGGGAGGAGAGAAGCTTGTAACAGGCATTGGCTGACGTTCAGAAAAGTTGAAAGTGATCATGAACCAGAAGAATCTAAATGCTATGCAATGTGCTGTGTAGGTGGAGCTTACAGTAGTGAGACTGGCACAGAAAAAGAACATCCAGTTTATTTCTTCTTTAAGGAATATTATGGTCCATGCCTTACAAACATTTGGACCAAGGCAATTGTGGTTGTCCTATACATTGGTTATTTGGCCATCAGTATTTATGGCTGTTTAAATATCAAAGAGGGAATTGATCTGAGAAATCTTGCCTTTGATGGTTCATATGTGATTAAATTCTATGATGATCAAAGTACTTTTTTCTCAAAATCTGGACCACGTGTTATGGTTGCTATCACTGAACCCGTGGGATATTGGGATTCCACTGTTCAGGATGAAATTGAAACCTGCATGGGCAGATTGGAAAACAACTCATATGTCGATCCTGAATTGTCAGAGTCTTGGCTTCGTGTGTACATTGATCTATCTAAAAAGATGTCAATAGACATACAGAAGAAAAATGCATTCATGGGAAATTTACTTACATTGTTTCAAATTGTTCCTTTGTTTGAACAAGACATTAGGTTTTCAGAAAGTAAGCAACAAATTAATGCTTCTCGCTTCTTCATTCAGACCATTAATGTCAATACTTCAGTTGCTGAGAAAAACATGCTGAATGAATTAAGAAAGCTTGCGGAGGAATGTCAAATCCCTCTGTTGGTGTATCATCCTGCATTTATCTGTTTTGATCAATATCTTGCTATAGTATCCAACACAATACAGAATGTAGTTGTCGCTGTTAGTGTAATGCTGATCGTTGCGCTATTTTTAATACCTAATCTAATGTGCTCTGTATGGGTAACATTTTCTACTGCATCAGTTTTAGTGGGTGTTGCTGGTTTTATGGCTTTTTGGAGTGTCAATTTAGATTCTATATCAATGATTAATCTGGTCATTTGTATTGGTTTTTCTGTGGACTTTTCAGCTCATATTTCGTATGCATTTGTGTCCAGTGACAGAGAAAGTGCAAATGAGCGAAGTATTGATGCATTATATAGCCTTGGATATCCTATCATCCAGGGAGCCCTTTCAACCGTACTGGGTGTGGTTGTATTGGCTGCTGCAGCAAGTTACATATTTAGGACATTTTTTAAAACCATGTTTCTTGTCATAACCTTTGGGGCTGTTCATGGTCTTATAGTTCTGCCTGTGTTTCTGACATTTAGTGCAAGCTGTGAAACGTCAAACAGCGCAAAATCAGGTAAGATAACTAACCTGCCGGGCAACCATATCCATTCCAATAAGGCAATTGAACAGAACGTGACATGTTATACAAATTCATTTAAAGGCATTTCGGGAGGACAGGATCTCGATTATCCTGGTTTCTTTGTTTCAAATGCCTCCAACAGCTTTCCCCTTCCTAGGCACCGTCCCTTGCACTTGCATGACATGCAACACCTGCCCTTTTAGCCCCTCTGTCCTGACTTCCCAAGGTCCTAAACATTCGTTACAGGTGAAGCAGCAATTTTCCTAAACTTCTTTCAATCTAGCCTACTGTATTTGCTGCACACAATGTGGTTTCCTCAACACCGGGGTGACCAATCATGAACTTGGTGACTACTTTGCTGAACCCCTCTGCTCAGTTCATAAGCATGACCCCAACCTTCCAGCTGTCTGTCATTTTAATTCACCCCCTTTCTCTCACACTGACATTTCTGTCCTCGACCTACTGCAGTGTGCTGTGAAGCTCAATGCAAACTCAAAGAACAGCAACTCACCTCCCATTTACAGCATCTGGACTCAACAGCATCAGTCAATTTTGACGTCTTAGTGTTTTTGTTTTCCTGTTTTTCCTTTCCAACAGAGGTCTTCATTTTACAACTGTTAACAATTACTCTGAACTAAGATTGTTGAACGTATGACTTAGAGGTCAGGATGTAACCCATGAATGGGTTCTATCCATTTCATGGACCAATGTTCAAGATAAAGGTCCATGGCAGTGATTGGTTCTGCAAGTTGTTGCTCCTCCAAACATAGGGAGCTTCTCTCCTGCTAAGCTCACAAATGAGAGAATGAAGAGTCTGTGATTGGAGGAATTATAGTCAGAATATATTGGTTGGACCAAAGGGTCTGTTTCCATGCTGCATGATTCGACAATGGATTCATGGTCATCATTAGACTCTTAATTCCAGATGTTTGTTGAATTTAATTTCCACTATCTTCCATGGCAGGATTTAAACTCAGATCACCAGGACATTACCTGGATCTTTGGATTAACTGTCCTGTGATAATACCACGAGGCCATCACCTCTCTGAAGTTGAGTGTGTTTAAGTGTGTGCCCTGCTCATTCTCAGGGATCTCACTCAGTCACTGTCACCCACACACATCAGCATTAACTCACTGTGTGTGTGCAAGGATGTAGGTGTGGCTGAGTGAGTGAGGGGCCTTAGAATGGTAGTGGGTCAGACACACATGTAGTCACACACAGACAGAGGCTGCTCTTGTGAGACACGCAGATGCAAAAATATGCATACACATTCTTCCCCACTCCCTCCTGTCTCCTTTTCACATACCAGTAATTAATGCATACTCAGGGCTGAGATAAAAGGAAAATCCAGGCTGAAAGTCAACCTGCTCCAAATCCTGACTTTTTAAAAGGAATTCTGCTGAGGTTAGCTCAGAATGAGTATGCCATTGTTGGCAAATGCAAGGTCATTGTTAGTTCAACATAATTTCTCAGCTCAGCTGCAGTTCCTTCCCTCTTTCCTGGTGATTATAATTTGTTGCCCTGTATGTCTCTCTCTGTCTAGCTCCGCTTTCTACAAACCAAAAAGTGAAAAAAGATTTTATTATTTAGCTCTGTTGCTTGGCATTTATTTACTAACTACTCGATTTTCCAATTATGATTTATTGTTTTACATTTTGTTTTGCTCAAAGTTGTTTAGGTTTTCTTCAATCCCTAATTGTTTTCCTGAAATTCATTTTTAATGTACCAATCTTTGTCTTTCTGAATTTGTTCATTGGCTCCCTAGAGTGGAAAAAGATTGAAATGAGGCTCCTAACATGAAAAGGTCAGATACTTTTGCTCTGGATCAATGTTCATTTATTAGAACCATTAGCACTCCCTTTGACTTCTGTCCCTTGACATCTTTGTTATTTATATCTTCTACCCTGTAAGCCATCCCTGATCATCCGTTTGGTTTTATGTGACTATAATGATTGGAACCAGGGCCAGATGGATATCACTGCCTGTTAGATCCTTGATTGGAGTTGTTAACCTGGGCCAATCAGGGATCCCTGGCTAACAGATATAAATAGGAGATTCAGAAGATCTTCTTTATACAAGGACTGGCTTGGAGCTGGCTGGTCGCAGCCAATGTACTGTGCACATTAAGTAAATGATGATTTGATGATGGGATACTAGCCTCTGTGCAGTTATTTCAATGATGACAAGAGAAAATAGTATGTGCCTGAAGAAAATTCACTCCAACAGCTGTCTTTGAGCTGGGGTAAGCACTTCTGGTACCATGCAAAAGCACCTACTAGCTGAAGTCCAACTCGTCTTCAAACAGGCACTACAACTGGCATTGTCATTAGAAAATGCAGCAAGTGGAGCATGGGAACCATAGGGCATCCCAATGGAAGTGGACACCCTCACCTATCTGATTGAACTTGGGGAACATCACTTGATTGTATGCAATCGCAAAGGTTTATGTGAGGCATATCCTGAGCAAAGGGACCATAGAGCAGCCCACAGTAAAACTCCACAACAAATCAGAGCCTCAGCCAAATGGCAATAAAATTCTTCAGGATCTGGGCCAGCAAGCCATTATAGTTTCTGCTGGTATGTGGACTCGATACAGCAAAGGAGTCCTACAAGGCCTGACTTGTGTAAGAGAGTTTGTAGGCCAGTAACCAGGAAAGTACACCTCCATGTGGGTTGGAAGAGCCAAACTTTTTCCCCCCCCCTTTATTCATTCATGGGATGAGGGCATCACTGGCTAGGCAGCACTTATTTCCCATCCACATTGCTGTGGGTCTGGAGTCACATGTAGGCCAGACCAGGTATGGATGGCAGTTTCCTTCCCTAAAGGATATTAGTGAATCAGATGGGTTTTTCCTGACAACTGATTCACAATCATCATTAGACTGTTAATTCCAGATATTTATTGAATTCAAATTCTATCATCTGCCATGGCAGGATTCGAACCCTGGTCCCCAGAACATTATCTGGGTCTCTGGATTAACAGTCCAGTGATAATACCACTAGGCCATTGCCTCCCCTTAGTGCTTAGTGACATCCAAATCAGAACCAAATCAAAACTAATGTCTGATTAAATGGTCATCCAGTTCTCATGGAGGTTGATACCAGCGCAGCTGAATCAGTGGTTGCAGAACCTGTCTTTAACAAGATTCGCCCTGAGCTCCAGCCCTTCTCTTTGTGCAAGACCTCAGCCAGACTGAGAACGTACACCAGAGAACCATTACAGATCAAGGGTATGACTTCGGTTCAGGTCTCCTATGAGAAGCAGTTGGTGCAGTTACCACTGATAGTAGTAAGAAGCTTGGGCCTGAGCCTATTGGAGGCTGAGAAAGATTCACCTGGACTGGTTCAACATTTTCTGATTATAAAATGGCAACCTGAGTGAAGTCCTGATGAAATACCCAGGAGTTTCACAGGAAGGGCTGGGCACTGTCAAAGGGACCAAGGCCACTTTACATGTTGACCAGGAAGCAATTCCGAGATTTTACAAGGCCTTCTCAGTGCCTTTGCCTTGCATGCAAAGCAGAGGTGGAAATCAGGAGACTGGAAAGCAAAGGAATCATCAAACCAGAGATATCCATCTTCTATCCGCCTTCCCCTCCCTCCCTATTTATTTCAGAATCTCCTTCCCCTCCCCCATTTCTGAAGAAGGGTCTAGGCCCGAAAAGTCCGCCTTCCTGCTCCTATGATGTGGCTTGGCCTGCTGTGTTCATCCAGCTCTACACCTTGTTATCTCAGAATCATCAAACCAGTCCAGTTTATGCAATGGACTGCACCAGTCGTAGTGATTGTGAAGCTTGACGGCTTGGTTTGCCTTTGTGAGGATTTTGCAAATGGTAAACCGCTTCTTGCATCTGGATAAATACCCAATCCCTCACATAGAGGACTTGTATGCAAAACTGGTGGGGGTTGCTGTCCTTCACAAAGCTGGACATGAGCCACACCTACCTGCAATTGTGACTAAATGAAGAGTCCAAGAAGTACGCTACAATTAATATCCTTATTGGGTTTATACCAATATACAAGACTGCCATTTGGAGTATCATCAGCCTGCGCCTTTTTCCAGTGGACTATGGAGAACATTTTACAAGGGCTACCCCAGCGCTCCTCCCTGTCCGTCCTCCCTGTACTGACCTATCCCCTCCCTAATTCCCCACCTACACTCACCTTTACTGGCTCCACCACCACCTCTTTGACCTGTTTGTCTCCTCTCCACCTATCTTCTCCTTTTATCCATCTTCTATCCGCCTCCCCCTCCCTCCCTATTTATTTCAGAATCTCCTTCCCCTCCCCCATTTCTGAAGAAGGGTTTAGGCCCGAAACGTCAGCTTTCCTGCTCCTCTGATGCTGCTTGGCCTGCTGTGTTCATCCAGCTCTACACCTTGTTAACCCATAAACAGAGCTGCATCAGGACATTATTCAAATGAGTCACAACACACTGCAGCAACCCGGAATTGCGCAAAGCAGAACATGAACAGGAGTTTTTAAAAGGAATGGATACTCAAAAAGCACAATTTGCTGTTACCTCCACGACAGACCGCGACAAGAAGACACAACACGGCCAGACACACTAGTCACCCTACTGTACATCAGAGACATATCAGAGATGACCACAAGAGTCCTCAGTCCCCATGGTATCAGGGCAGCCCACAAACCAACAACCAGCCTGCAACAGCTATTGATGACTGCAAAGGACCCCATACCCACAACCAGTAAAACTAATGTAATGTACAAAATACCATGCAAGGACTGTGAGGAACATTACACAGGCCAAACTGGAAGAAGACTGACAATAAGGATACGTGAACACCAGCTAGACCCCAAGAGACACGACCAATTCTCACTGGTCTCAATACACATGGACAAAGAAGGACACAAATTTGACTGGGACAACACATCCATAATAGTACAAGCCAAACAGAGACATGCCAGGGAATTCCTGGAAACCTGGCATTCCAACTGGAACTCCAACAACGAACACATTGAACTGGACCTGATATAAAAACCACTGAAAAGCAGAACCGGAAGTGATGCCAACAAACCGAGGCATATAAATAACAAGCGGGACAAAACAGCAACACTTCATTGGAGGCACACTGATGATGTTAACTAGCAGGGTGACCCTGGCAGGGTCTGCAATCAAACACACCGGCTTGGCGAGCAAGTCTGCAAGCTCAGAGGTAGATAGAGTCGAATTCTGCTGAACAGTCATGGGACTTGAAATATTAACCCTGCTCTTCTCTGTACAGATGCTGACAGACCTGCTGAGTTTCTCTAGCACTTTCTGTTTTTGTTTCAGATTTCTAGCATCTGAAAATCATTGGTTTTAGCAGCAGGGAGGGGTGGAGGGATTATCAACTGTAAAGCTAACATTACAGCCAGATCATCCATGATCTTATTGAATGGTGGAGCAGGCTTAAAGGGCCGAGTGGCTTACTTTTGGTACTTGTTATCACATTTATGATTTTCCTTCACCTTCTTGCAGGTTTTCCTCAGGATGGTGTCCTAGCCTAAAACACCTATAGCTGCTTTATCAAAGACCTTCTGTCCATTGTAAGGTGAGAGTTGGGAATGATTGCTGATGATCGCACAATGTTCAACATCATGCATTTCTACCCAGATACTGATATAGTCCATGTCCAAATGCAGCATAACATTCAGGCCTGGGCTGACTGGTGAGGAGTAACATTCACAACGTACAAGTGCCAGGCAATGATCATTTCAAGCAACAAAGAATCCAACCACCCAATGGAATTACCATCACTGAACCACCCCCCACCCCACCCCCACCACCACACTGTCAATATACTGGGAATTACCATTGACCAGAAACTGAAGTGGGACAGCAATATACGTACTGCTGCAACAAGAACAGGCTAGAAGCAGGGAATTCTGTTGTGAGTAATCCACATCCTAGCTGCTTGCAACCTGTCCACCGTCTACAAAGCACAGGTCAGGAGGCTGATTGAATACTTTCCAATCGCCTGGACCAGTGGAGTTCCAACAACACTCAAGAGTCTCCACACCATCCAGGAGAAAGCAGCCATCTAACAGCCTCAACTTTCGCTCCCTACCCCACCGACGTACAGTGGCAGGTGTGTGTGCACTATTTACCATAAGTCCATAAGAAATAGAAGCAGAATTGGTTTCTTTGGCCCATCGAGTCTGTTCTGCATTCAATCATAACTGATATGTTTCTCAATCCCTGCTGTCTGCCTTTTGCCAGTCAGCCAATCCTCTATTCAAGCCAGTACCTTACTCCTAACACCATGGGCTCATGTCTTATTTAGCAAGCCGTAGCACCTTATCAAAGGCTTTCTGGAAATCAAAATTGATCCTTTCTGGCCATGGGGACACACTATAGGATGGGAGAATGGATAATGTAGTTCCACTTTTCAAGAAAGGTAGTAGAGATGAACCAGGAAATTACAAACTGGTGAGTCTCATGTCCGTGGTAGGGAAACTGTTGGAGAAAATTCTAAACAAGAGAATTAATATCCATTTGGAAAAGCTTGGGTTAATTAGGGATAGTCAACATGCTTTTTCAAAGGGAGGGCATGCCTAACAACTTTGTTAGAACTTTTAGAAAATACAAATTTTTCAATCAAGTCTGTGGATGAGAGAAGTTCAGTTGCTACAGTTTATATAGATTTTAGCAAAGCTTTTGACGAGGTGCCACATGGGAATCTGATTGAGAAGGTTGAAGTGCATGGAATTCAGGGAAACTTGGCAATATGGATCAGAAACTGGCTTAGTAATAGGACATAAAGGGTAGTGGTAGAAGGCTGTTCGAGTGAGTGGAGGCCGGTGTCCAGAGATATACCACAAGGATTCAGTACTGGGACCCTTATTGTTTATTCTATACATAAATGTTGGGGGGTGGGGAAACGTTAAGCAAGTTTGCAGACAACACCAAGATTGATAAAGTGGTTAATAGTGAAGAAGATGGTTATAGGTTAGAGAAAGATATATATGGGTTTGTCAAATTGGCAGAGCTGTGGCAGATGGTATTTAACACTGATAAGTGTGAGGTGGTGCACTTTGGAAGAAAGATGATGAGGAAGCATTTAATGGATGGCAGGACACTGGGTAGCTTAGAGGAACAGAGGGATCTTGGGGTAATTATTCACAGATCCCTGAAATTGGCAGAGCACGTGAACAAGATAGTTAAGTAGGCATAAGGGATACTTGTGTCCATTGTTCGTGGTATAGAGTATAACAGCAATGAGGTAATGTTGGAGTTGTACAGAGCATTGGTTAGGCCACAGCTGGAGTGCTGTGTGCAGTTCAGGTCACCTTACTACAGGAAGGATGTGAAAGCACTTGAAGGGGGTACAGAGGATATTCACCAGAATGCTGCCTCAAATGGAACAATTGAGCTATAAGGAGAGACTAGATAGGCTTGGATTGTTTTCTTTAAAGCAGAGAAGACTGAGGAGGGACATGGTTGAGTTGTATAACATTATGAGGGTTATGGACAGTTTTAGGATAAGGGTAAGGAGATTCAGAAGGGATTTGAGAAAAAACTTTTTCACTCAAAGGGTGATAGAAATCTGGAATGCATTGCCTGGGAATTTAATGGAAGCCGGAAACCTTACAAACTTTAAATGGTATTTGGATGATCACTTGAAATATCATGTGATTCAAGGATATGGGACAAATGAGGAAAATTTGAATGAGAGAGCCTTTAGTGGTAGTTATTGCCAGTACAGACTCAATGGACCGAAGGGCCTTTTCTGCACTATATGGCTCTACGATGTCCACTGGCTCTCCTTTCTTTAACTTGCTTGTTACCTCCTCAAAGGGCAGCACAGTGGCTCAGTAGTTAGCACTGCTGCCTCACAACGCAAGGGACCCAGGTTTGATTCCATCCTCAGGTTACTGTCTTTGTGGAGTTTGCACATTCTCCCCGTACCTGATTGGGTTTCCTCTGGGTGCTCCGGTTTCCTCTCACAGTCCAAAGATATGCAGGTTAGGTGGCCATGCTAAGTTGCCCATAGTGGTCCAGGGATGTGCAGGCTAGGTGAATTAGCCATGGCAAATGCAGAGTTACATGGCTAGGGTAGGGGTGTGGGTCGGGATGGGATGCTCTTCAGAGGGTCGGTGTGGACTCCATGGCAGAATGGCCTACTTCCACACTGTAGGAAGTCTATGTTGAGAAAAACTTCTAACAATTTGTCAGGCATGACCTCCCCTTGACAAAGCTGTGCTGACTCAGCCCTTTTTACCATACACTTGCAAGTACTCCCAAGTCTCATCCTTAATAATGGACTCTAAAATCTTATGAATGACCAAGTTCAGGCTAACTGGCCTACAGTTTCCTGTCTTTTGCCTCCCTCCCTTCTTAATCACGGGTGTTATATTACCCATTTTCCAGTCCTCTGGGACCTTTCCTGAATCCAATGATTCCTGAAAGATGCCAATGCATACACAATCTCCTGTGCTTTCTCCTTCAAAACTCATGTACTGCAAGAACTGACCAAGCCTATCTAGGCAGACCCTTCCAATTCATGACCTCTGCCACCAAGGCGGATCAGGGCTGTGAATAAACAAGGACATATCTAACTGTAGGTTCCCCTCCAAGCCACACACCATCATGATCTGGGACTGTAGGGCTGTTGGGTCACAATCCTGGAATCCTGCCAGCAATGGTATTTTTGACCCTGTCCTTGGCAAGGCCTGAAATGTCTCACAAATCCTGCAGCTTTAGCCTAATGCAGTTTACTTGCTCAATCTTTGATTCCTGGATAGGATGACCTAATCCTCCCCCTGATGTTTCATACATCAGTAAAATGGAACAGACTTCACATGACACCAGGTTACAGTCCAACAGGTTTATTTGAAATCACAAGCTTTCAGAGCGCAGCCCCTTTGTCAGATGCAGTGAGAGGACAGCACACAGACACAGAGTTTAGAGGCAGAGAGATGAAGAGATGGTGTGAGTGGAGCGAACAAACCTAAAATGACTGACTGACTGCCTCCTTTTGAATCTTTAATCATTCATACATTCCTGCATTCTAGAAATTGCAGAAGCAGGATATGGAGAACTCTGTTAGAATCTGTTGGAATCAGACTGGTTTTATTCCAAAAGTGGGAATTTATAAAATGCCACACTGACTGACTGTGACTACAAATTGTGTGTTTCTTGAACAAGATAGAATGTATGAAATGATGAAATGATTCACCCCATATGTTTACGTGTGTGTGTGAGAGAGAGAGAGAAAAAGTGTGTGTGTGCGTGCGTGCATGCTTGAGTGTGTGCGTGTGTGGGAGTGAAAGTGTGCTGTATGGTTGTGCATGTGTGTGCGTGTGTGGGAGTGCATGTGTGAAAGTGTGTGTGTGAGAGATTGTAATAAATAATCCAAAGCTGTACAATCTGTACAATTTGTAGTCACAGTCAGTCAGTGTGGCATTTTATAAATTCCTGCTTTTGGCTTAAAACCAGCTTGATTCCACGTTAAAACTCTGAGACAGATTCCAAACAAGGCCTCACACCTACAATTCAGTGTCTGATGTGAGATGTCACCTTTTTGTATATTCCTCTTGCTCTGCCTGTTTGAAGTTTGGAAAGTTAGGCAGTCACTGATAAAACTAATTATCTCAGGGCGGTGACTTGAAACAGATTCTGGAATTTGCATCTTAACCAACTGAAACCTGCATCTTGGAGATAGTAAGGACTGTAGGTGCTGGAATCTAGAGTCAATAAACGTGGAGCTGAACAAACACAGCAGGTCAGACAGCATCAGAGGAGCAGGAAAGTCAACATTTTGGGCTGAAACCCTTCATCAGCCCTGGGGAGCCCAGAAATAAAAGGAGGGAGGGGGCTGGGGCTTGGGGAAAGGTAGGTGGGATAGTGATAGGTGGATGCAGATAACGGATTATAGTGATTGGTCAGTGGGAAGGGTGGAGTGGATAGGTGAGTAGGAAAATGGACAGGTCAGGGAGGCAGGACATGGGATAAGGCTGGGGGTGGAGGGATTTAGAAACTGGTGAAGTTAATATTCAGGCCCTTGGGCTGTAAGCTCCCAAAGCAAAACATCAGGTGTTGTTCCTCCAGTTAGATGTCACTCTGACAGTGGAGGAGGCCAAGAATGGACATGTCATCAGGAGAGTGGGAGGGGGAATTAAAATGGACGGCAACTGGAAGGTTGGATTAGTTGGTGCATGCAGAGCACAGATGCTCCACAAACTGGTCCCCAAGTCTGCCTTTGGTCTTCCAGATATAGAGGAAACCACATCGGGGGCAACAGGTGCAATAAATCAGGTTGGATGAGGCACAGGTAAATCTCTGCCAGATCAGGAAAGATTGTTTGGGACCTGGGATGGAGGTGAGAGGGGAGGTGCAGGGGCAGGTGTTGCACCTCTTGCGGTTGCAGGGAAAGGTACTGGGTATGGTGGAGAAGTCGTGGGGAGTGTGGAACTGACGAGTGAGTCGTGGAGTGAATGGTCTCTGCGGAAAGCGAACAGGGGTGGGGAGGGAAATATCTTTCTGGTGGTGGGGTCTGGCTGTAGGTAGCAGAAATGTCGGAGGATGATGCATTGGATTCGGAGGATGGTGGGGGTGGTACGTGAGTACAAGGGCGACTCTATTCTTATTGTTGTTGGTGGGAGGGGGATTTGAGGGCATCCTTAATTACAGAGGATGGGAAACTATGGTCACTAAAGTAGGAGGATAGAATGCCTCATCCTGGGAGCAGATGCGGAGGAGGCAGAGGAATTATGAGCATGGGATAGCATCTTTGCAGGAGGGTGGGTGAAAGGAGGTGTAGTCAAGGTAGTTGTGGGAGTTGGTGGGTTTGAAATGAATGTCAGTGGTGAGTCGGTTTCTGGAGATGGAAGGGAGGTTGGTGTCAGAAGTGGTCCAGGTGAACTTGAGGGCAGGGTGGAAGGTGTTAGGAAGTTGATGAACTGCTCCAGCTCCTTGCAGGAGGATGAGGCAATACCGATCCAGGCATCCATATAGCGGATGGCGCCAATATTGTCGCTGAAGAGGGACTGTTCTCCGTATTGTGATTCTGCAATTTGTACAATGCAGGAATGTATGAATGATTCAACAGCAGTTTGTGATTTCAAATAAACCTGATGGATTATAACTGTTCTTCCTCCCACCTATCCCCTCCTCCCACCTCAAGCCGCACCTCCATCTCCTACCGACCAACCTCATCCCGCCCCCTTGACCTGTCCGTCCTCCTGGACTGACCTGTCCCCTTCCTAACTCCCTACCTACACTCACCTTTCCTGGCTCCATCCCCGCCTCTTTGACCTGTTTGTTTCCTCTCCACCTATCCTCTCCTCTATCCGCCTCCCACTCTCTCCCTATTTATTTCAAAAACCCCCTTCCCCTCCCCCTTTTCTGATGAAGGGTCTAGGCCCGAAACGTCAGCCTTCCTGCTCCTGTGATGCTGCTTGGCCTGCTGTGTTCATCCAGCTCTGCACCTTGTTGTCTCGGATTCTCCAGCATCTGCAGTTCCTACTATCTCTGGATTATAACCTGATATGGTGTGGTGTTATTTTTGACTTTGGCCATTCCAGTCCGACACAGGCACCTCCACATAATGTAACAGACTTGTTTATTTACTAAATTAAAGAACTCTGGCTGAACAGAAGATCTGACGGTTTAAACAGAATCATCTCCACGCCACCGATGGAAGACAATCTGCATTAATTGTTACGTATCAAACGGACACAAAAGAACCCATAAACAGTTCTCACTGTGTGATTTCATTTCAACAGCTCATCCAGCTGGTCTCAAGAATATCTCCTTTTTGTTCTTATAAACTGAGGTGAAAGTTTTTGGGGTAGTAGGAACTGCAGATGCTGGAGAATCCAGCTCTACACCGTGTTATCTCTGAAAGTTTTTGGGATCAGGTTTCGTTTCGCCACTATATCTCTGGCCATGACTCGGTGCCAGACAGATTGCGTCGAGAAACCTCTCTGCCAGGCTTTTCGTAACCTTGGAATCCTCGTGAGTAAATATGCCTGGTACTTTCTCACGTTTCCTCTGATACTTTCTGCTGTTCTGGGTTCAGGCTTTTACTTCTTACCGATAAATGAAAGCAATGACATCGAAGAGCAATTCACACCCATACATGGAC